>NW_025955810.1:0-5595 GCF_022376445.1 Fomitopsis serialis
ACGAACGCAGCGCCACGTAATCGGGGACGAGGACTCGCGGAACGAGTACAGGGATTTGCAGAACGAGCCTAGGACCTCGCGGAACGAGCATAGGACCCCGTGGAACGAGTATAAGGATCAGCAGGACTTGCTTAGGAGCTCGCGGAACGAGCGTAGGAACTCGCGGAACGAGCGTAGGAACTCACGGAACGAGCGTAGGAACTCGCGGAACGAGCGTAGGAACTCACGGAACGAGCATAGGAACTCGCGGAACGAGCATAGGAGCTCGCGGAACGAGCATAGGAGCTCGCGGAACGAGTACAAGGATCAGCAGGGCTAGCTTAGGAGCTCGCGGAACGAGCACAGGAACCTGCGGAACGAGGAGGGCGACCACGGAACGAGAACGAGGCGACCACGGAACGAGTTCAGCAAGCGTAGTGACTGCAGAGCGAGAGTGAGGCAGATTCGGAACGAGGTCAAGGTCGAGACAGGACAGAGTCCAAGGAACGAGTCGGAAACAGAGGGATTTGCGAGGCTTGGAGAACCGAGGACGAGGTCGGCGAGCCTGAGGCGTCGTTGCGAGATCACTCCCCGGCATGTCTCCCCTCCACTCTCATAGTACACCCGGCCGTCCACCCATGTCACCTCTACCCCCGAAGCAACGGATCACCCCACCCTCGAACATCATCGCGCCCGGGGGTATCCCACTCCCGAGCTACACAACTGGAGCCCACCGCGAGGGTGGTACCCTATTCGTGCTTCTTCCGCTCCGCCTACGGCTTCGCGTCATCGCACCCACAGCATAGGCAAGCATACACAATCCAATCCATTCATTCCCCATCTACTACGAGTACATCACATGTGGAACGACTTGGACTTGCGCGCGATCCAGAGACGGCCAGGGTCACTACGGGGACTGTGTACAGGCGAGCCAACGTTTACTCCCTCCATTACCAGTCCACCGTTACAGTGCATGCGGAATCCACACCGGTGCGCGACTCAGCGGACGTAGTCGCGAGATCAACAGGCACGACAGTACCTCTGAGCTGGGCCACAGAGACGGCGACTACTCGAGACGACCGCACGCATGGACCCGACAGCCTTTTCACCGCCTCGACATTTGCAACCGAGACTTACGAGCGAGCTACGGGACGTGCGACTGTGATCTTCGAGCCAGTCACAGCACATGCAGGCGACGCTCGTCTCGCGACGCACACATTCATTGCAGGCGGCACCTTCGCCCAGCCTTCCGCGGAGGTGCGGAACCGCAGCGTCCACGAGGCTCGACCAGCTGCACACACGAGCGTTGTCGCAGGCGGACAGAGGCTGGGGACGACGACACATGTACAGGAGCGAGCTTCCGGCAGCAACTTAGTCGAGGACGCCTCTCGCGGTATTGGCAGGACGGCCGACTCGGGTGCCCACGTCACCGTACGCTCGCATGTTCACCGAGACTGCTCACTCACGCTTAGCGAGTTCTGGAACGGAGTAGCAAGTCTTACGGCGAGGAAACACGAAGGAGCTACCCCGCACGAGAGCCTCACTGTGATGACGAGGCCCGAGACGAACGCGGGCACCGACGATCTAAGCATTCGCGAGCAATCTGGAGGCACGTGTGGAGGTGTATCTGCCAGCTCGGGAAGGCGACACGCGATGAATAAAGGAGGTAGCTGGGAGGAGTACATGGGTAATGCAAGCTTTATGACACAGGGACCAACGGGCGCGTCGGACAGCAGTCCATGTCCACTCGACGATCTCTTCCTCGAGATATTGCAGCTCACAGCAAGAACGTTCGAGCGAGTCGACGAGCCCGCGGGAGATAGACTCGCTAGGATCGAGGCCACGCGGACCAGCGACGCAATATCTTCAGACACCAGTGTTAGTCCCACGAACTCGGAGCAGGCGACGGCGCACCCGGACCACAGGTCGGAAGGAGTTGCAGCGGCGAACAGAGGGCGGGAAGAGCGTTCAGCGGGGCGAACGTCACTGCGCCAGTTCAGCTTATACGAGCGTGTCGTGACGGAAGATACGCGAGCGACTTCAGGGGTCGGGGCCTGTCAAGTGAAGGTCGACTTCAGGACGCTAGAGAGGTCAGGATACGAGAGCCAGAGCCAACGTTCAACCGGCAGGTCCTGGAGTCCAGCGAGTAACCGAGAACGCGAGCAAGGCATTCAAATGTTAGAGGCGACCAGCGACAGTAGCATCGAATACAAGGATATGCGAGAGCGAGAGGGGCACGCACGGAAGGCGAGCGAGCAGACGCCATTGGCCAAGGTGCAGACCGCGACTGAGACGTACACGATCAACCACCGTGAGTACAAGGCGCACCACCACGGCGCAGAGATAGAGGAAGAGGTCGGGAATCTGCTGGTGGCGCCGAGACGAATCGTCACCGTCGAAGACGAGTACCCGCGGCCGGAGGAACGAACGGGAACTGAGACACGAGGATCAGGACGGGCGCGAGAAGTGATTACAGAGGTTAGACTCACCGGTGGAATCGCTGGGAGCGACGCGTGTCTCGCAGGGGTCGGTCGCCGACACAGGAGCCCGTTCAGCGAGGTGCTGGCTCCGACGCGAGGAGGTCGAGGAGGAACGGATGCGCCGTATTTAGTCGACCAAGTGCGGACCTATGAGGACTCGAGTGTAAGCGACATCGAACGAGAGAACGACGAGAGAATGGGAACTTCTGGACGCGGCACAGGCGGGGCGTCGAGCGAGCGAGACGAGCCAAGACCACGGGCGAGAGACCCACGGCGGGCGGGGTTTGCGTGCAAGGACCTAGCGACGACTGGCATTGCGCAAGGCCGGGATTTTGACGGCGAGCTAGGCCGTGACGAGAAGGGGGTTGCGGGTGGTGAGGCTTCAAGCGCAGCCATTAGCGCGTGCAGCAAGGAACAGAAGGAGGTCGGCGAGTTCTTGGGGGCGGCAAGACGAGTCTTCAAAACCGGAAACGACTGGCTGCGGCTGTACCAGGAAGCTGAACAGATGTCACGGGCGACTAGGCGGGTCGCGACAACAGCGTTAAAGGACAGACGTACCGGTAGAAGTCCGATGACAAGCTGTCCACCCTCGCGAGTCGAGGGCCTCATATCAACTCCACGAGGCGCACCATGCATGCAGACGGAGGCGACGCACGCGTTCGGCATCTGGCAAGATACCGTAGGGCGGGATAGCGTGATGGCGGAAGTGCTTGATATGCGCAAGCAGCAGGAGCGACAGGCGCAGGGGTTCAGACGGGTCGTGATTCGAGCGACTGACAATACGCTCACCTATGGGATGTCCTCGACCGATTACGCGTACCACGGACATTCATCTCCCTCCGCGAGAACTGTCTTGCATGTGCAGGAGCACGCGACGAGCGCATTCGAGCTCGGAGTTAAGGACGCGCCCCTTCCGGGCAGACTGCGGGACGATGATGGACGGGACGGCGACTGGGAGCGTGCTGACGTGGCGAGAGTTCAACAAGGGACCATAATCGCGATGGAAGAGAGACAACACAACGAGATCCGGAGCGAGGACCACAGGCAGTCGCAGGCAGAGTCGATGGAGAGAGGACTCCGGCGAAAGACGATCGCTCAAGCGCCCGAACCACAGTGTGCACAGCGTACTGGCGCCTCGCTGGTCGCTCGAGTCGCCGAGTTGGCGCGTTCATTTGCCGACACTTGTGTTTCCTCAATACTAGTCATCTTTTTGCGCATGGACCTCTCTGGACAGGCGCGACATCCCCTGCAGCCGTCGACGATCACCTCATTGCAAGATTGGATTCGGAAGGATCGGCACATGAGGTTCAAGAGCCAGCAGACCCAGATCGACGTAAGGCGAACGCTCGTAGCCAGCGATCCAATGGTGCGCAGAGTGGGAACGAGTTCGTGGACCCTTGCGCAGATGAGCGAGGACAACCTGAGAGGGAAAGAGACGGGCGATTCTCGGCACAAGTGAGTTACCCGAAGACTCGCGACTGAATGAACGCGACACAGCAGGTCGGCGGATCGATATGCATCTACTCAAGTGTCCGCCGACGGACCCGGCGATCGCAAACTCGTCGGAGGAGGAGGGAATGTTCACTCACGGACCTGTTCCAACGCAAGAGTCGACGAGGCAGGCGAGCCGGGATCGCGACTCACACCAGTACGTTGCGTCGGAACGAACAGCATGCGGAAATGGGAGGGATAGCACGAGAGTCTAGCGACGGAAATGGAAAGGACGAGCTTTGAGTACGGGCGGAATGGTAGCTCGGAGGCAAGGCAGCAGGACGCGGAAGGAACGTCAACGTTCAGACGAGTCTCGACAGAAGCTGGAAACCGCGACAACGCCCTCACGATCAGTCGCTGGCTTGCGGGACCGTTGTTCTCGCGAGCCTGGGCCATTGAATTTGCGCGGAAGGAGACGGTTCACGAGGAGGGTGAGGGCAGCTGGCGTCTACAAGGATCGGAAGTGGGTGAGGGTCGACATGATGCGGAGTTAAGGCCTCCTCTGGACATGATGGGACGTATCGAGGACGCGGGTACAGGAAGTCAAGCTGAGTCACGCGGTCGGTCCGAAGTGAAAAGCATCTATTGCGGGCTACCTACAACAGACGGACGAGTCGAATCATCACGCCCACGGGAGAGTTAAGCCATGCCCGCTCGGAAGTCACGGCGAGCCAGCATGTTCTGTCTAGTCAAACGGGACGCGAGCACGAGAGCGAGAGAACGGACAGCCGAGCAATGGCGGGTACGGCACGGACGAGCTCAGGGATGGAGGTGCGCCGGAGGAAACAGCAAGAGCGGGATGAGTCTCTGGATGGATCGAGAAAATGGACTGCAAGTCCAGTCGGCCAACGGGAGGTACGGGAGGAGCGAGCGGAAGGAACGCGGACGACCGGACACAGGTCAACGGGAAGATTTACGCGACGAGGTGCGGGACATACAGCAATTGCCTATAATCACCTCGCGGAAGGAACTGCGGGCGAGGCTCAGGACCGAGAGCGGGCGGACGCGGATTGGGCGGACGTACGGCTAAGCGAGCGAAGCACCCAGCATGGAAGGAACGAAGGAGATCGAAGCGCGGCGGACAGGAGTGAGGGTCGAGCAAGCGCGAGCGCGACAACGGCGGGATTCAAGGATGTCCCCTGCTGGAAGCAGCGAGGCGAGTTCAAGGACCCACTGAAGGCTGAGAGACGAGAGATTGTAGCTCGAGGCGAGGACGTGGAGCTGCGGGAGCAGACTACGGAGGGAACACGACGGCGCGGAGAGACTTCCACGGAGGAGGAACATGTCGACTGCGGAGGGAGCGCGGACGGTAGTACCAGCAAGGAGGGTCGAGCGAGAGCCCAGGGAACCTTCGCGGGTGCGATGGCGAGTGCGGCAGTCGCGCAGAACGGTGTTAGGAGGTCGTTTGCAGGTAGACCCGGAAGGGGGATAGTGAACACCGACTTCGACGCGGGCCGGAGGGAACAAGGACAGGTCGGAGCGTGCATGGAGGCCGTGCGACGGGTTTTCGAGGCAGTCAGTTGCCGGGATGTCCGCCGACAGCACGCGGAGGAGACGCGTAGACGCGGACAGCCGGAAAGAACCAGGGTCGAGGATGGCCTTGACAGGTGGGCGTATAGAGCGACCAGTCCTAGGCGCACGCCCG
>NW_025955811.1:0-5567 GCF_022376445.1 Fomitopsis serialis
TATTATGTAGACAATGGGGGATCGCGCCACCGTAGGCAAGCAACGGAGGCAGAGGGGAACCGGAATTACACTTGTACAAATATATTCTGTGGCTATGAATTGATGGAACTCGAATAGACGGATATTGCATCAATTTCGCCACCTAACGGATGCTCCGTTGCATGGCCCGATGGCAGCGCAAGCCGCCCGGGCCCTTGAGATCATCAACCGCCGATGGGCCAATTTCAAATTTTCCGACTTTACAGATGCGGTTGATGAGTACACAATGGATCGCGATGCCGGCGCCAGCTCCACGGTTTGTGCGCCCAACGCAAGATATAGTTTGGCAGTGCTGTGAAGATCAGAGTCACCGGGTCTGCCAAATCAGGCAGGGCACCTGCTCGCACTAGACGGGCATCTGCACTGAGTGGCCCAAACTGGTGGTTTGGTGTTAGTCGGACCATGAGTCGGTGGCGGTGTGTGCGAGGATGTGGTATGAGGTGTAAACAAGCTCTATCTACCAATAGACTTGCTGGGGAGAGGGCCATAGCTGGCAGTACAATCCCTTTTGTTTGATACATGTCAGTTTGTGAGTAAAACATTTTGACCACATCAGAAGTTAAGCTCAGCAAGACTGCTAGTATATTGTCTGCATAGAGTACTGACATATCTTCCACATTTTGCATCCAGCTGCCATCTCATGGCATAAACATTCAGAGTAGCCTGCTAATTTATTAGGTTGTTCTAATGTGAGGAGCATAGTTTGCAATTATGAGCAACATCCCAATTGAGTAAGTATTTACATATTGATATGAGACACTCCATTGAGAACACAGACATTATGGATCTATTTCTTACTTGATGAATTGCCAAGTTAATTACCAATATTACCAAAATACTAAGGAACAGTATTACTGGTTTGTGTTGATATCAACAAAGAGAAAATAGCTTGGAAATGTTGCAAAGAAGTATGCCTCTAGATCAACTAGAACTCAAGGAAGGGGAATCTGGGAGGTTGACAGTTTGACTACAGTAACAACTACTCAGCTGGGACTTGCTGTTGTGCAAGTATTAGCACTTGATCAGAAAGAACTTCTGATACAGAAGGATGTCTTTCAATAGATTGTTAACAGTACTTCCACAAGTACAAACCAATCAACAGTAGACAGAGAAGTATACCAGTAAGGGATTCTGAAAAAGGCCCTTCCAGAATGGTCATGTTATACAGGGAATACAACCAAAGACTGTCCAGTTTGCTCTCACCATTTGTACACTGAAGTGAACAGAAGCAGGCACTGACCAGTAGTACAAAGCCATACTAAGGTATGTTACTGGATTGGAGCTCAGCTCCTGAGTCAATAGTAATGGGCTCATGTAGTACAATGTGAAGCAATGTATCACCATAGTAAGTGCCATCAAGACTGATAGAGTCATGGGCAGGATTGATCACTGATGAATTGAAGGTACACTGGCATAAGAGTACAGAAGCAAGTGGTAGATGAGATAAATGTTTGGACTTGCTCATAGGTATGCTCCTTTTGTGCATTCATGCACAGCCTTTTAGCTACATAAAATACTTCATAGAATCCTACAAAATAGTAGAAGACTCAGTACACCACTTTCCAAGGCCATTCAAGATGCACAATAAGCTCACAGGCTCATTGTAAGGCAAGGGTAGATGTGCCAAGAATTCTCACTGATCATCAAGGATGTGCTCTGTGATTCATGACACACCACTTGCATGTTGTCCTGAAACACTAGCACAGCCTTATGAACACTAGTCACTCATAGATTGCCTGCCAGCTGGGATAATATATCAATAGATAACATAGTCTGAGTTAATAGAACCCCAGTAATATATTTCAAAGCATCTGGTCACAAGGGGTCTAAGGAGAGCACTAGAAACTTAGTAATAGTCCAGTCAGAACATACACCAATAGGTGCCACAAAGAATAACAATGTGGGAACAAAAGATCACTGAAATCTGGTCAGAAAGCATTGTGAACCCCAAATGAAGTCCATTAAAAGGATCTAGAATAAAGATAACAAAGCCCAGGAGTGATAACAATTCCTGCTGCCTACCCTATTCAAAGACCATATCTATGGAATTTCTTGTAGAAAAAGGGGTTTCAATGCCTTGTCCCTAACAACAGACTGCATACTAAGACTTGCATATGGGCCTTTCCTGGGTATTCTAGTAATGCCTACTATCAATGGTCATGCTCTCTGATCATAAGTCCAAGGATTTCTATATCTTCAGACATACTCCCAAGATAATCACCAGTGTCATTTTCTGGCTGACTGTTCATTATTTTGTGTGCACATACAATGTATGGTACTATATTTGGATTAGACACTATATTTTTCATGTTGACATTCCTTGGGCATGGCAGATACCGCCCAGGATCAACTGCCAAATGGTGTACTGGTAGGCACACTGCCACATATTTCCAATGCTGTTCAAATATCACACATGTTCACACCTGGGTCTAAAGTGTTATATTTCCACTTTCCATATAACATGAAAGGACCCAACATGAGTAGCTGATATTTCATCATCACATGTAAAAGGAAACAGTTGCAGCAAATGAGAGTACTCCCAAAGTCATATTATTGACTAGAGATCCATAAAAGGACAGCCATATATTGGCTCAGACATCCATTGTAATATGGCCTCTTCACTGTTGCTTAGTAAGCAATGCAAGTCTGCATTATTTCCATGGCAACCATGACTTCTTCTGAGCCCAATCAGGAAGAAATCACAGCATACACTGCAATATGAGTGATAGTAGACATTGCACTAACAGACACCACTGTCAATACATTTTTTCCCATATGAACAAGCCAAGAGCTGTGTATTCTATCTTCACATACCAAGGGCCATTGCATGAGAATAGGATGATGGTAGTGCATACAGACATTAGATATGCTCCAGGCAAAAATTATATGAGCAATTAACAACCAAGCATAGCACCATCATACTGTATAATTGGCACTGCTTCATATTGATACAATCAGTCAAAGACATGCTTATACTGGACTGGGACAATAGAGCTGCAGACATCAGGCTGTGAACTCTGCATGAGCACATCTGAGATGTACTGTCATGCATTGGCCTACAACAGTCAGCTGATTTTATCTCATTTCCTACCATTTATCTAGCATTGCAGAGACCATCAAAGCATTTGATCACCTATGTGTGGTGTCCCTACTTTATGACATTGCTAGCCTATAGACTTTCTAGCAACAGTAGTAGATGCACAACACAACTTGTACAATGTCTTTCTATCACTTTCTAGGATCAGTACTGTGTCATCAAGCTCTGCAAACCCATAATATTGATAGCTATGCCATTCACATGTGAGACAAAGCCAATATTATGAACATACTCAGCATTAACTGTGGCCTTTGTGCCACAGGTGTTCACCATTTTCTGCATATGCCATTGCCTGCCAAAGGGTTTAGACATGAGCCAATCAATACTTATAGCAAGCAGTACAAGGTGAGTGGAATCATACAGAATATTCCCTTGTTTTATCCGCATTTTCTGAGCCCAGACACAGCAGATAACTCGGACTTTCCATTTTGAGAAGGTCAGGTACCACATATGGCAGGTTTCATTTAGGTCTCATATAGCCACACAATCCATAGGCAGTTGGCAAGCATCACAGGAAACACAAACAAAGTGAAAGAACCAGTGTGTACAGAGGAATATGTATTTTATTTTGCTTTGTGAATGGTGGGTGCCATGTTTATATGAGTCCATGGGAAGGCATACTATGTACAGCCTCTCTGACATCATAGACATGACTGGGAATATTCCCAATTGTTTTTGATTTTTTGGGAGACCATAGCACAGTAAATACAGTGTCACTGATGAGCTTGTGGCTTGCATTCAAACTCAGCCCAATAACCTATTTTTACAGGGCCTATTGAAGAGTTGAACTGAACAGAATAGCCTACCTGTCTGGAGCTGCCAGTCCCTGAGAATTCCAGGTGATAATGGTGCTTACAAGATGGACCAAGACTCATTGAAAGAGTGGCTTGTATCAGGCTATGCATGGGAAACTCTGCATTATTATATGTTTTCTGCCATATGGCCTCAACAGTCAACCCAATACAAATCCATAGTACTATCTAATTTTTCTCTGATTTTCCTGCTATTTATCCAGTCCTGCAGAGGCCATGCATGGCCAACTTCCCAAATGGGCAGGGGACTAACCATATATGGCAGTTTTGTATGTTTGATATCCTCCATCTCACATAGCCCATACATGTGGAACTGTCTTGTACAAGCATCATACACACACCAACATTTGCTTATATCCCCAGTATCACCTAATCTGGGCACCCATGTCAGTACTCAAGGGGCATTCCATGGAGAAGCAATATTTTGGGATTTTTCTGCATTTAATGGGGTTCTAGTAAGAGCTCAGTTAGTGTGGCTTGAAGCCATCAAAAAACTCGGCATGAAGAGCTGAGACTGAAAGATTACTTTAAAAGGGAATCTTTGTCACCATTTCAGCCAATGGGAGTGCTCCAAAATCCCCTTTGAGTGACCGGAGTCGTCGACAGGCCGGAATTCCGGCCTGTCGACGACTCCGCTTCGGCAACGGGCGCTTAGTCGAGCGCTTAGTAAGCGATGTAAGTGCACACTGTTACTGCAGCACAATTCACTTGTTCTGGGGTCAAGAAAATGCGGATTAATCAGACAATATTCCAGGATATATGTGGAGCATCCCTGAGCATATTTACAAGTGGAGAACATTCCCTATATAGTCATTCAGTGCTGAGACATCAAAACATGCATGTTATTACCATTTTTCCCCACCAATAGCTGTGCTGTGCAACTTCCAGACACATCCATGCATTTTAAACTATGCACATATCTATACAGGTCATAGGCAATGTGTTTCAGGGGCAACAGGCCATTCATATTGGCACAGTCACTTGTGATTCTCTAAATGTTGTCCTTTGTTCTTCATTCCTCCAATGTATGATTAACCCTTGAAATGATGGGCTATCAAATGAGTTTATCATCTCTATAACCTCTATAAGAGTTGATTAGATTTCAGTCAGTGTATCCCAGTCAAATGCCACATTCATGCATGTGTTTCTCTGTTTCCTGAATTTCAAACAACTGGGCAAGTCATACTAGTGATATATTGTGGGGGCCTCCATACAAGATGAATTGCCTTCATATACAAGGCAATACAGATGAGTCTGATTACACATAATATTCCCTGATTTTATCTGCATTTTCTGAGCCCAGACTGAGCAGGTTAAGCAAAATTACCATTTTAGGAAGGTCAGCTACCCTATTTAGCAGGTTTGGGATGTCAGAGAATCTGTGGGCAGCATATAGGCTTCAAAAGAGAGACTTTTGAGGTGAAAAGGGATGCACTCATGTGCACAGAGGCATTTGCATGTTTTTTTGTTTTGTGAATTGTGCCATGACCAGTGAAGGTAATGGGCAAGTCACAGCAGCTATAGACTCTATGACATCATACCTATCACAGAGATTATTTTGGGAATTTTCCGCATTTTAGTGGGCCACAGTACAGCAGGTACACCTGATCATCCCACGA
>NW_025955812.1:0-5479 GCF_022376445.1 Fomitopsis serialis
ATACAGTTTTGCACGTACATACCATTCAAGTCGAGTCAAGAAACAAGATGCATACTTGCTGCCTTGTCAATGTCAAGGAGTTATCACGATTCAAGACGGTGAGTGTCAAGGAGGCTTCTTGACCAGTCCGCCTTGATACCTCCAAGGAGCTCTCCGTCTTGAGATGTCCGTCTTGAGATGTCCGTCTTGAGATGTCCGTCTTGAGATGTCCGTCTGACAATGTCCGTCTTAACTTGTCCGTCTTAACTTGTCCGTCTTAACTTGTCCGTCTTAACTTGTCCGCCTTAATTTGTCCGTCTTAACTTGTCCGTTTTAATTTATCTGTCTTCACTTGTCCGTCTTGACACCTCCAAGAAGGCTTCTTCAATATGCTCGCCATCTTGTTATCCTCCTTGACACATTCCACGTTGAAACCTCATTGGTGTTTGCCCACCTAGATACCTCATTAACATGTTGGTATTGACCAAGATGAGCCAACCATTAGTTACCTTGGGTCAAGAAGGTCTTAGTGAGTAAGAAGGTCAAGAAGGTCAAGAAGGTCAAGAAGGTCCAAGAAGGTCGGCTGAGTCAAGACGGATATCGGCCAGGAAAGATACCTCAGCTGATGCTCGGCTCATGCATTGTCTTGGGTGAGACAAGACAGTCGGCTGAATCAAGACGGTGGTCGGCTACAGATTTTCTCCAGCTGAGAGTCGGATAGTGCATCGTCTTGGGTGAGACAAGAAGGTCGGCTGGATCAAGACGGTGGTCGGCTGCAAAAGCTTTGCAGCCGACGGTCGGATAGTGCATTGTCTTGGGTGAGACAAGAAGGTCGGCTGGATCAAGACAGTGGTCGGCTGCAAAGCTTTTCCAGCCGACAGTCGGATAGCGCATCATCTTGGGTGAGACAGAATGGTCGGCTGGGCGAGAATGTCTGGGTCAGCCAATCATCCCATGCACCGCCTTGCCCGCCTTGTGCCGCCTTGCCCGCCTTGTGCTCGGCCGACTCAATCACCTTCCATGAGACGGTTGTGGTCGGCCGAGGTCGGCCCATCCCATCCCATTCCACGAGACTGCACGTCGGCTGTACCATGGTCATCCATGAGACAGCTGAATGGGCTCCCTGGCAGGCCCTTGTTCATCGCGGTCCTGCTTGCTGAGTTGGGTCGTGCTGGGCTTATGTCGTGTCGGTGTGTAACAAGCTGGCCTCACCGTACCCATCAGGAAAAAAGTTTTCAGCCCATTGCACTCACCAAAGGCTATGTAGCCAACATAGCCAACATAGCACACTGTAGCCAGATTGCCATGGCTGGTAGCCACCCATAGCTCTGTATGGACTGATTAGGTAACAGTATAGCAATACAATTGACTGGTTTGTAGCCATGTCACACAACTCGCACAATGCTTGCTATGATCGCAATGAACATATATAACAATTCAGTCTATTGACACCAATCTCGCTACAAACACTGTATGAAGACTGTACACTACTGTTGTAAGTTATCACACGGCAGCACACCAACACAAGTCCTGGTTATCGAGGCTTTTCAATGCATTAACATGAACTACCACGGCACTCTCAAATCACATACAGACAGGTGCCCTGGTTTTGCTCCTGTCCCATATCACCATCCGCCCACTTCTCCCTCGACATCCACGTCGCCATCCAGTTCGGAATCAGGGGAAGTGTGCAGGGCGTCGTCGAGCGGGCCATCGACGTCAGCAAACATTGATGATGATATGTCCTCGTAGCCCTCATTGCAGCACTGGCAACGCACACTTATGCTTGCTGGCGTGTTTGCGAGTCTGCCACGACGTCGGCACTTCTTCGTCCATCTTGTCAGGTGAGCAGGCAAGTCGGTGGACGCGCGAATAAGTGGACGCGCAAGTAACTGGACGAACGAGCGGATGGACGCGCGGGCGAGAGGACGCGTGACCAAGTGAGCGAGCGAGTGAACGGGAGAGCTAGTGAACGGGCAAATGGGCGCGCCAGTGGACAAGCGAGCGAGCAACTTGAAGCGGGAGACAAATCAGCACTGGATGAGCCAACGAAGAGACAGGCGGCCGGGCAAAAGATGCGGCAGGCAAACGATGCGGCAGGCAAACGATGCGGCAGGAAAGCGGACGTCCGGATGGGTGGGAAAAGGCATGGATGAGTTACTACTACTAGTAGGCAGATGATAGATGCACCGAGCGAGCAGACGCCAGCGAACGAGCGACCAGATACTGGCCGAGCGGCCAGGCGGTCAAGGGAGAGCGGATGACCAGGTGAGCGGGTGTGGCCGAGTGGGTACTACGACGAATTCCCGACCGGTCTACGAGGTACCTGCTTGCGGGGGCAGTGGCTATTAAATGAGCAATAGACAAGGGCGTACCTTCCGCCCGGCTTGCCCTTGCCATGGCCTCCCCCCACCTCGTCCTGCACCTTGCCATCCGTGTCCTTCGCTTCGCGCTCTCCTCCTCGTCCCGCGCTCGTCGTGATCATGATGGTTTGATCACCCTGTAAATGTATCGACTGGACTTGCGCATGCGTCGTGACTGGTGAGTCCAAATCGCTGGGCCGAGTTGCAAGTCACCGGGTATGCGAAGTCAAGGGAAGGCAGAGGGGAGCTCCCAGAGTGTTCGCTGTCCCTCGGGACGCTTCAGAAGACGTGGCGGACGCGGAAGTTGGCGAAGACGTGTATGAGGCGCGGTCGAGCAAGCGTTCAACTTAGCATAGTCGCGATTGCGAGCAGCGCGTCCGGCGCTAGCCCGAGCCGCGTATGCGCGGGAAACTCCGGAACCGGCGCTTGGGACTTGAGAGCTCGCGAGGCGTCTTGCGTCGTCCTCACCTTCCTCCTCTCAGCGTCCACAACACCCAAGACCCTGATGCGGCTCTAGTATTCCTCGCGTCGATGGGCTTTAAGGTGAGTCTGAACTACGTGCTTAGTGAAGTAGGTGCACGTTGTCATAGCAGGGCACTGGCGCAGCCTGCCAGCGCGACGGCGACATGGCGACGTAGTGACTATCGCACTGATTCGTACAATCGCATGACTGGAATCTAGATGCCCGTCTTCTCTGTATGAGGACGTGTGGGACGGTGGAGCGGCTCACGACGCTATAGAAGGATGGTTCAGGTGTGTGAATTCAAACCGTGTTCCCTCGTCTTGCGGCCCGCTGTTCAACAGAGACATCAAGTACATGCCAGACCTGTACGAACACCAGGTGAAGGCGTGCAAGATGCTCGAGTCTGTCGAGACAAATCTCATCGACAGCACCGTCAAGCTGCGCAACAAGTGCGTGAAGGAGACGGTCGCGAAGAAAGCGGTCGAGAAAGGCAAGTCACTGTCATCCGCTGTGGATCCGTTGTCTGACAACAGCCACCTGAGGGACGCCAGCATCGTGGACACGGAACGCGGCAACCTCATGCGTACAAGCTTGTTCCACGTAAGAAGGGTCGTATGCACCATCTCCCCTTGTTCTCGTTTCCGACTTCCCTACTGCTTATCGGGAAACAGGTCGACTCCATCAACTGGACGTGCGAGGGACTGCCATCACCGCCGAAGAGCCCCGGCAACAACAGTGTGAGGTGTTGAAGGGGCGTACTGTATCCCCGACCGTTGACGAGCACAAGCAAGATGCACTCAAGGCAGTCGCGGACACCGATATGAACTGCCCGCCGTTGGATTATGTGTTCGTGCTCTTCCATTCCTTTATCTCTCTCGCTCAATGCTAACCACCATCCACTCCGTTATCTCGCCGACATGGCGGGAGGAGACTGCTCGTCTTGTCTGTTCATTAGTTTTGTAATGTATTGCTGTACTCTCGTTATGTGTACTGTAGTTAGGTTGTGAAAATATATATTTCTACGTTGCCTCATAAACTCTGTAGCAGTCGATTGATTCGGTTTGAGCACGACATTGAGCATGTATGGTGGTAATATAATGAACTATAGACTGGGGTGCTGCTTCAACAGTGAACTATAGAATGTGGACCTGTGGCTACAGGATGCTACAGAATGCTATGGAGCCACGCAGCCAAACAACCCTGTACAACATAACAGGGGGTATGCAAATGGTGCTACAGCAGCTATGTAGGCTACATTGCTTCATGTGGCATTCCTCTTTTTTCCTGATGCCCGTACGCGTCTGCGCGTGATATATCCCATCCACAGGCAATGGCTCTTGTTAGCGGGTCCGTGCGCGGTATGTTGAGGCTCGGTGAGTCGTCAGGCGCATACCTGGTGAGTTTGCGCTAACAGGCTTGTGTCGCTTGCGCACGCGCGCACCAGGTCGTCTTCACCACGCTCATGCTCGTTGGGCATGCGCGCGCGGGGTGCTGAGGCCGTCTCCGTCGCGTTCGTCTGAGTTCGGTCGTCCTTGGTGGGCATTCACTTGTCAGGGTCAGCTACCGGACCGAGGTGACAAGCAGGGGACTCACCTGGTTTGTTGGCCTTGCTGGCTACAACCACCTTCCCTCCCTGCACGATCATTCTTTGCGACCCTCCAGCAATATTTGCCCTTGCTAGAGCTCGTTGCATTTGGGTACAGCGCGGTCTTGAGGTTGCCTTGCGCCGTAAAAGGCTGTAATCTTATCGCCTTTGTTTGTACGTCACGTGCGTCGTGGAGTCCACGGGAGTCCACCGTGGACAGTCCACCCCAGCGGACGGCTTGTTCTCCGCGGGCCTGAGGGCTTCCAATTGAGTCTCCGATGATACAATATTACAACACATACATTATATACTATGGTGCCGCTGTGGCAGGCTGAGTAGCTGTGTGCCATGCAGGAGTCGGGGATCGGCGCTTGCGCCGCTACGATGTGCGACACTGCGAGTGTGGCTGAACTCGACCAGGAAGCGCGCAATTTAATCACGACACGTGCTCATACGTCTTTCACCGTACGGCGTCAAAGGACGTAAACAAGATAGAAAGCTTTGGCAACAACGTCTTGGATGTTGCCACTCCATTGTGCCGTGTAGGCAGAACCATCAATCAACGATGCCCCGTAGAATAATAGATTTCACTCTAGGAACATGTCATGCTCAGAACGCCTGCCTATGCAAATCGTCGAGCGTCAACGAGTCGATCCTCCACATCCATTCATACATCGCCACCAGGTCACCGGTCAAGCGTGCGGTTTACCCATTCGAGGGTCTTCATGTCCGACCATCACCTGAGGCCCGCCATCGATAGCGCAGAGCGATCGTGCCGGACGCCTTCGACCCGGGACGTTCCCATCGACATGAACCTGGGAGTCCTGTCAAGCACTCGGTCACGCCGCCCACATTCCAGTCATGAGTGCACGCGCGCGCCCTGGCACGGCTCTAGCATTTAGACTTGGCCCGGGGTCGAAGCAGGAACTGTGGGGCGGCGTTCGGAGCTTGAACGAGCTTGTTTTGAGGCGCTTCTCCCATTCAGTCGGTATGAACGCACGGCCTGCGTTCGCCCACGACGACCTTCGTGTCAACGGCAGCGCCCTGCCAGCCTGAGCTGCCTGTGATCCATGTGTGTGATCCCAGCCA
>NW_025955813.1:0-5153 GCF_022376445.1 Fomitopsis serialis
AAATAACTACAGGAGCGCCCGGTGGCCGTCGCCGCGGGAGCGGGATGGGCATGACAAACCGACGACGGGGCGGTGACGCCTGTTTGGATTCCCCTTCGGACACGACCATGGCATCTGCACCGGCCCCATTGTCTACACCGCCTGATGACGGCCCATCGTCCGGAGTTGTATCCTGCACCCGAGTCAATTCTATTCCGGGTTTCCCAATGACTGTGCTCACCATGGCATCCGCTTCGGTTGGCGGTAGTGTACCGGGTCTCGGTGGAATGATCAGTGGCGCTGAAACAGTACAACCAAGTCAATATGGCATCCAGGCTACAAGCCATTGCAACCCGACATACCTAGGTCATCCTCGACATCACTGGCATCCTGCGCGGCGTCACTGGGTGAGCGCACTGTCCTATGTCAAACAACGATTATCTACACACCGACAATGAACCAAGCAAGTCACGCAGCTCCTGCGTCCGCGTCTCATCTGGATTCGGCTTTCCGGACGAAATACCGGCTGGCCCGGGTGTAGCAGGTGATCCTGAGTGTGGCGCTGTTACTAATGTTTCCAAATACGAGTATAACAGGCACACTTACCATCTTTACGCTTCATAAGTGCAACGTCTGATTTTGACATGGTTGCAGGGAGCAAGAGGTTGGTTCAGATCTCATCAGTGAGATCGATTGGAGGTCCCGCGGCGCGGCTCAGCCACACAGGCCACGTGTCTGTGGCTGCGTTCCCACAGTTTGTCGCTGGCGCTCAATCATCTCTACTGAGTTCCGTCACCATCGTCCACCTCGTCGCTGCCTGGAATCCGCCTGCTTCGCTTATCACTCGGCTTTGTTTTTTCAATGGCCTCGACAAACCAACCCGGTCTGGACGAAGACGGCCCTAAGGTAGTGACCGCGGAGCAAGTCACGTCACTGTTGGCCCAGTGCGAGGAGAAATTGGAAGGTTTCGTCAATGCGGAGAAGATGCCGGAAGCACAGGATGCGAAGATAATGCACAAGATTGTAAGTGTCTGGATTTCGATGCAACAGACATAATTAACCTGCGTATACGGACCAGTGGAACAAGGTCAAGAAATGGGGCGTGCGTACATCCGTTCGATCCGTCTTTGCCGCATAAACTAAATGGTTTGCCAGAGCGATGCCGCCAAGGCTGTGGCATCCGCGGCTGCAAACGAGTGGCCGGTGTACGTGCCACCGTTGGTGATCTCCGCGATGGAAGAACTCGCGGCTCTACCGCCATACCCTGACCATCATGGGCGCGTCGCCCGGATTGCTCGGGATGACCCGAGAATCTTCAAGAATCCTTGGTATACCCCACGCGGCCCTCCCATTGTGGCCTCACCGCGAGCCTAATGAGTGGGAAATCACGTTTCGAACGGTCCACCCGGAGTGCATTTGGCCCGTTTGGAACGGTGGACCCGGGCTCGGCCGGAGCACTCCGGGTCCACCGTTCGGAGCGGCCGCCGGCAGCAATGAACCGGCCGGAGGGAGGGTGGTGGTTAGGAATGGTCCGGCCGGCCTGTGGTGCAACGTTCCGGCCGGACCTCAGGCGAACGACCCGGCCGGAGGCCTCGAAAAAAATAGGCTTCCTACGGTCCGGCCGGACACAGACCCAGCGTTCCGGCCGGCAACCACGTCAACGTCCCGGCCGGAGGCCTCGAAAAAATTAGGCTTCCTACGGTCCGGCCGGGCTCATATCAATGATCCTGCAGGCCAAATCGGCACCAGAATTGTCAAGGGCACTCATCCAGACAACGTGACATCACATTAGATGGCGCATGCATGAACCAGCACCTAGCCGGGGTCACTTGAGCACTGACAACATCACATGCCTACAAACATGAGGCAAACACATGGTCACCACATGTTGCCCATCAGGTCCTCCACATCGTGCAAACTTGTCGCACAACTCTTCTCCAATCCCCCCCCCCACTCTCCAACATGACTACCGCACAGATCAGCACCCAATTTCGTTCCTACCTGAAGGGGACATATTTACACTGGCTGTCTCGCATGCAGGAGGGCCAGCGATGAAGCCCGAGCCACTTCCAGGTCTCTTCCTAGATGTGTATATGATACGCCAGGCGACGAATGCTGGCAAGATGTTAGGCTCAGGCTTATTGTAACCGAAGTGAGCTTCCATTGACCGCCATGTAAGCTTGGCTAACACTCCACTTGGAGGGAGCGTTGAATGGGACGCATTGACTTATCCGATGACAACACCGAGCGATGAAGAAGCCGAGAACGTACAGTACGAGGCGTGCAAGGAGCCTGCGACCATCGAGGATAGCGCCGGCCGGATTCTTTTGTGGCATCTCCCCGGCGTAATCACACCGTACTACCAGGTATGCGAGATCGCCAGGCAGACATCACACCCGTTGTTAACAATCAAGCAGCAGTTCATATGGGACACCGCAGCTCAACTGGAACCGCTGTTCCTCCAGTACCCCCCACCACCACCGAGAAGTGGAGACAAGATATCAACAACTACCGCAATGCGGATGAATGTCCAATCTTCCCGCCGTCATGCTTATCTGCCTCGCCCGGCTGGTTTCAGCAGGGTCATACGGTGCGCATCCGTGGCGTACTGATCATCATATGTTGTATTAATCCGCAACAGGGTACTACAGGTCCACCCCAGGTATCGCGGCTGCTGAGGGAACCGACCTCGCTCGCCCGACCGTGGCTCTCGGCGATGGAGCACCCCCATATCATCCTCTCGGCGATGCTCGAGATACTCCATCCGGACCTCTATGCAAGTGGCGTGGCGTCGATCAATGCACTGCGCAACGACCCGGACCGCGCTAGCGTCGCCGAGATATGGAACACGCCATTCAACGCCTTATCGGTGATTGCCAACCGGGCCAGTCCACTTCACCGAGACGTACTCTCGGCGAAGCACTGGTACGATATGATTCTCACGCTCGGCGGAGACAAGACCTTGCATATGGAGTATCCTACTTTGGGAATGAAGATGCCATACTACAGTGGCACTATGGAGGTATTTTCTGGCTGTCGCATACCTCATGCCGTACGGCAATCGACCCAGGAGCGCTTGTGCTTATCTTACTATATGCGTGAGGCGGTACATGCATGGACAAACGCTCCCCCGGCGGATTGGCGGATGGACTCGGAGTAGCTGTATAACCTTACACTGTGTTTACAATATATATGGAACTGTTGATGTGCTCGGCGGTTTCATCTTCACCATAACTGTACAGGTATAGCAGACAGTCTGGCCTAGCCAGCTGCCTTGCTGCCCAATCGTTCTGCCGGTGTTTGATTCGCCGGCCGGTGCACATAAGAACATCAAAGCCTTCCCTGTCATATCACGAGATGTAAATACCGGTGCCAACACGACTGTACACTAATGGGACATCCCGACTATCCATCATGCGACTCTGAGACAGGACGGGGTGGCGAAGAGCCCGCCGCGGCACTCGGCGCTTCTCCTGGCTGCAAGACCGCTAACTCGGCCGCCTTCACTCGGTCCACCGCCCGCCAGTAATCCACCTCTGCCTGGATGTATAGATCCATGCCGGCCATCGATTCGCCGAGACTGTCCAACCAATTCAGGGCTTGGACTGGCACGTTTGGGGGCATGTTCTCCGGTGAGATCACACCTGGCTCGGGTATTTTTGGGAGCACAGGGAGGTGGATGCGGTCGGTGTGAGCTCTCACTTCGTCCTAGTTTTTATTGTATAAGTCCCATGTAATGTGAATGTGCTGTGTAAAACCTACCCGGAGCTTCTCCACATGCAGCCGGCCATCAAGATGCTGGAGTTGCTGTTGGGCGGCCTTCAATTGCTCGGCGACCATCTCTTGGATTTTGGCCTGCTCGGTCGTGATGTCATCCAGCGCATCTTCGATTTGATCCCGGACTTGAGGCGATCTTCCATCCAGGCACCGACCTGCCCCTCTGTCGTGGCATGAATATCCGGAAAGGCCGGAGAGAATTGGTCAGTTACCTGGTTCACCAGAGTGCTCGGCGTGCAGCGAGGATGTCTCCGGCTGCGGCGGTTGAGCGACATCCGCCGCTCGGAAGCCGAGGATCATGTCCACCAGGACCTCCTCCTGGGTCTTACCCTCCGGCAGCATGATCGTGCAGTACTTGTCCATCACTTCCCCGAGACCCAGTTCCTCGGCCACATCGGGCTTCATCAGCCGCTCGAAGCCGAGCATCATGGCCGCCAGCGACTAGTGCATCAGTGGTTACTATGGTGCAGACACGTAAGTATGGATTGACCGCACCGTATAATGGATCATTGCTATGTATGGTAATTCTCCATTCTCCGTCGGGCGCAACTCCTGCCGGGCGAACTTGCCGAGAAGGTCCTTTGCGGTACTGTTGAGAAGAGGGCCGAGGGTGGAACGCATAGTGCAGCAGTGATTGAAAGGTAGCGGGGTGTTGTGGTGCTCGGTGCGCTTCGGCAATGAAGGTTAAGAGCAAATGATATGATCGTTATCTTCAACAAGCCACACACACCCATCACATGCCCGGTGTGGCTCGCACGTGCTGAGGCACTGCCGGCGGCTCCGCATAAGGTTAAGTGTCACAGCACACGTGCCGAGTGTTTGCCGACACGGGGATCTTCCCAGGGTTGTGTGTCACTGTGGCGCATTAGTGGTGGACAGTGCCTCTTGCACATCATCCACCACCAAAAGTACTGTTCACTCAGCATGGCCCTGGATATGGTAAGTCATCGGCCGGCCGAGACAACCTCCCTTGGCTGATACACAATAGCATCCCCGCTCTGGACCATATCCCTGGCTGAGGGGAGAGTTGATGGTGTTTGCATTTTCAACCGCGTGAGCAAATCCCACGGTTCATCCTATCCGTTTTTACTGACTAAATGTTGCAGCCACGCCGAGGTAGTGCCCTTCCGTCCAAATGCATACACTATCAGCCGGTATTTCTTCGGGCATGTGGTCATGTCAGTGACCCACGAGAACAGCCGAGAAAGTGTGGAGATGCCGGAGATGGACGGCCGGCTGGCATTCCTCATGATACTCATTGATTGGGTGGAGATCCGGGACAATTTGATTGATACCTGAGTTGATGTTTTGTCATTTGCTCTCTTTTGTAATTCATTATGCTGTGCTGCCTACTTCTCACAACTGAAACTTATATATTGGGTAACTTTCTAACACCC
>NW_025955814.1:0-5148 GCF_022376445.1 Fomitopsis serialis
CGCCTGGAGGTGGAGGACCCAGTCCGCCATGGAGAAGGACCCCGATCTGAGCATCAAGAGCTTGGCGTCATCCACCCCTTGGAACGCCATCACATACGCGCGGGTCTGCCCGACGTACACTTTACCTCCGTACGCCCACCCGCCGCAGATGCAATCATCCTCTAGCGGAAGCTCCTGCCAACGTTGTGCTTTGATATTGACCGTATCCGGTAGCCGCGCCTGGGTGACAATAGCAGGGGTCTCCTCGAGGATCACGACGACGTATGTCGTGTATTTATAACCCACAGCGGCCTGATTCGAACTCTCATGCGAGACGGTGAGAGAGCTTAGATCGGATAACTCGCCGTGCGCGTCGATAATGACGTGGCGTTCCCGGGCGCCCTCGCCGGACGATGATGCGAGTGACGGTAGCCTGCTCAAGGCGCTAGTCCGTGCGGTGAGTGCTGAAAGCTGGCTCGAGCCGTCCAAAGCGGTGCTAGTCTGTGAGGTGAGGGCGGAAAGCTGGCTCGAGTCGTCCGAAGTCGTGCTAATCTGTGAGGCCGACGATGCCCCCGTAGGCTCCTCGGGCTCCGCAGCAGGCATCCGCAAGCTCCCCTCGTGGTTAGGCCCACGGAGCATCATTTTTGCCGTCTGTTGCACCGGTGAGTGGGCTTCATGAAATAGGGCCATTCAACATACCTTCAGTAACACGTGCTCCTTCTTCTCGAAGTGAGCGTTCTCCACAACCAGCAGCTCGAAGTCGTTGTGATTCGTGCTCGGCCCAGGCGGTCTAAAGAGGAGGTTGACGGTGATGTCCGGCACCATCAACCGTTCGAATGATACCTCCATCTTGCCCGGAATCTGCTCGAGGTGACGGTGGTCGAGGGGGAAGAGTTGCAACCACGGTTGGATCACTGGCCTCACCACCACTTTGTCAATCATGGGAGAGATGATTTGATGAAGGGTACCGGGGGCCCCTGAGGTGATAGTGTGCTTGGGCATATCGTAGTCGAACCTATGTACCGGATGAGGGGATCACTACACGTCAGTATTACCGACGCATTCAATAGACCTACCAGAAATGCCGGACAATGAAGGGGTGTTGGATTAGGAACGATCGCAGCTGCTTCCACTCCTCCAGAGAAAGACTGGTCTCCTATCGTTGAGAAGACCAAGTGAGTACACGGCCGCTTCATGGCAATCGATATCCTCACCTGTACGGCGCGGTGGACGTTTGGAAAGTCCGGGTCCTCCAGCGATTCACCGAAAACACGTTGGGCGGCGGGCCACTTGCGCAACACCTCGATATATTCTTCGTCTTCACTCGACGTATCTACGCCCTCCGAAGTGAAGTCCGAGAGTGGCGGTGCTGTGCGACGGTAAGTTGATGGTGAGCCGAGAGACTTTGAGAACTCACTCTCGCTCGAATCGCTGACCCCGCTGTCCCTCGATGCACGAGGCGATGCGGTATAGCAGTGGGACTTCCCCCCGACTTCAAACTGATCTGTGGAGATCTGTGAGTTGGGGGAGCCGATATGCACGACGGGACTCTCGTCCCGAGGGCTGAGCCCGTTGTACGCCAGAGCGTACGAGTAGACACTCTGAGAAGGAACCTGCATGACTCAGGGGAGGCAGCGCCGTAAGGCAAAGGGACCCCGACATAGTTATGTAACGGTCCGTCCGGTAGTCAAGTGACCCGGTTACAGCCGGCGGTCGGACCTTGCTGTGATAAGTACCACCCGGTGCAACTATGCCACACTTGCCCCGTTGCCCATTGGAAGCTTGAGTGCAGAACACAATACCGGTTATTTCCAAGAATGGAGTAACCCTCACACCCGGAGAGCCACCAGCAGACACCCGAAACGTAGGTTGTGGAAAGTGAACGAGAAAGAATATACGGGCCCAACTCGAAGAGCAAGTGAGAGGCCGAGGCGCCGAGATTGTCCCTTGGCAGATGTGCACATACATAGCTGCTTCGCCGTAGGGTAGAGGCCAGACCCCCACGGCACTAGGACATATTTGGATCGCGCGGTGATTCCGCGCGATCCAAATGGGGAGTGATCCAAATGGGGAATGTGGCCAATAATAGAACGCGTGTGGGGATGAGAGCCGAAACGTGCTCGGGAATGCGCATGAATCGGACCCAACACCGCCAATGGACCGACGCAGTGAAGGAAGACGGTATAGTTATGGATGTATGCTTCACACAAAACGGACGGTAAACGGCTATTAAACTCACCGCAAATTCAATGATGTTAGTATGAACAGGTCTAGATGCCGCAGTGAAGTTGAGGGCAGATCTCCACTTGCAACGCCTTTCAAGTTGGGATAGGACGATGTCGAACAACGGAACACAGATCATGAATGAAAGGCTCAGTATAGTGCATATGCGCCCGTGGCACCAAAAGTGAACGTACTTGAATGTATGATTCTCAGTTTCGGCGTACGTGGGACTCGCGAACTTAGCAGCAAGGAGCGAAGAAGGAGGCGCTGGAGGGCTGCCTTGACGAGCGCTGCCTGTCAAGCTCCGCTGGGACCCTTGTCCAAGTGCGGATGGAGCCCAAGGAACCTAATATGTAATATCAACACTGTCGCGCTCATCTCTCCCTCTCCCAAAATCTCTGCAGTATTGTACGGCGCAATTACTCTTGAGAGCCGCGGAGCAGTGATCAGTTCAATTTCTCTTCACTGTTGACAGCCCGCCGGTGAGTAATTCAATCTCTCGGACGTTTAATAGTCTTGAACTACGCACCAGGCATGCCAAAAAAGCGGTTGTTCTCTTTCGCCGATTTGTTGGGCCCGACATGCGATGCGTGCCACCGACCTTTTGATACTATGCAGGGCCTGATGTCGCATCAGACTACCAGCCGCACTTGTGCCTGGTACAAAAAGGGCAAACTGAGGGCAACTTACCATGACGAGGACCGTGAAGTTCTGTCTGACGCGTCTGAGTCTGAGGACTCGGTTGTCCAAGACGCCTCCAGGTGAGCCATTTTGTAGTGTCCATACACATCAGAACTGACGTTATAGAAGGTCTTCTACACCAGAACAGCAGCATATATACGGCCTACATGGTCAGGAAGACGTACGAGACATGCAAGGTGGGCTATTCAATAAGTTGGTATATCGGTCAGCGTATATAACGCTTCTCTAGATTTCAGTCATGACGAGCTGTCCGGTGAAGAAAGCGAGGAAAGGGAGGAAGACGACGAAGACGAACAATACGACGTGTTATACCATTTCATTCCCATTGCTGGTCCCAGCCGGGCGACCGCATCGACATCGTCCGCCCCGTCAACATCCTCGCCGTCAACACCAAAACGGCGTACAGCCGTTTCACTGGATGATAACGAAGACGAACGTGTTGAGGATGTGAACAGGATTGCCGGGAAAGTTAAGGGTGAAGGAGAGACTGTCAGGGAGACATGGAGAAAACATTTCTCCGGTCAGAGGGATGGAACCGGTGAGTGTATCTTTGTGTAGATCATGAAGTACGTCAACCTGAGAAAAATTGAAGATGTGCAAGACAGCTCTTCGGCGAGTGCAGTATGGGAGCCATTCAGCGGGGAGACGGACTGGGAACTAGCCAAGTGGTTCATCAAGGAGGGGATAGGACAAGGAGCAGTAGATAGATTTCTGCGCATACCACAAGTGAGCAACATACATCTAGGACCCTGAAATATCATCTGACGTGCACATCAGGTTAGAGACAAGCTAGGACTCTCGTACCACAACAATAGAGCCTTGTTGCAGAAAGTTGACGCCATTCCAGAGAGGGCGGGCTGGCAGGAACGCTGGCTCTCATTCAAGGATCGGCCGGGTGAGACGCACCTAGTTCAATTCCGCGACATTATACAGGCCATCAAGGCATTGCTCGGCAACCCAGCTCATGCCGACCGTATTGTTTACCGGCCCAGTCGAATTTTCTCCAACTCTACGCGTAAGAACAGGATCTATACAGAAATGTGGACCGGGAGATGGTGGAACGCGGTTCAGGTAAGTATTTCTCGTTACCATCATCTCACTTTACTAAGTATGTTACCAATATTCAGAGCCTCCTACCCAGTGGAGCCGCCGTCGCACCGGTGATTCTAGCAACTGATAAGACCCAACTCACCCAATTTTCTGGCAACAAGGCCGCATACCCTGTGTACATGACTCTTGGCAACATACCTAAAGAGTTACGCCGTAAGCCGTCCGAACATGCATGCATTCTCATCGGTTACCTGTCCGTTGACAAGGTCGACTCTACCGGCATTACCGAGAGGAAGCAGAGGGCGCTGGTCCAGCAGTTATTCCACGCGTCCATCCGGATGATCGTGGAGCCTCTCATCCAAGCTGGCAAGGAGGGTGTTGACATGACAGGGGGCGATGGAAAAATCCGGCGAGTCCATCCGATCTTAGCGTCGTATGTTGCGGACTATCCGGAACAATGCTTGGTGGGGTGCGCCAAGTACGGCACATGCCCTGTGTGTCAGTGCCCTGACACCGGGCTCGAGGATGCTGCTGCACGTTTACCACGCACGCAAATGTGGACGCTCGACGTACTCCGTAAAGCCAGGGCGAAGGGAAACAGAGAATCAGCCGCCTTCTCCGCTACCTGCAAGGAGTTTAATGTCTCGGGTTACGCCATCAATCCTTTCTGGAAAGACTTACCATACACTGACATTCACTCATGCATCACTCCGGACGTGCTGCACCAGCTCTATCAGGGTGTTTTCAAGCACATCCTGGAGTGGTGCAGTGAGATCATGGACCCGAAGGAGCTCGACCGACGCATACGCACCCTTCCACCGGCGTACGGCACACGTCACTTCAAGAACGGAATTTCCGCGCTGTCCCAGGTCTCCGGCGGCGAACGCAAGGACATAGCTCGAGTCCTTCTGGGGTGTTTGGTCGGACGGGTCCCCAAGGCGGTAATGCTCACCTTCCGATCATTACTGGACTTCATCTACTTATCTCAGTACCCAACTCATGACGACGCAACGCTAGTGTACATGGAAGACTCACTCAAAGTTTTCCATCGGAACAAGCATATATTGAAGGACCTTGGAGTACGTGAACACATGAACATACCCAAAATCCACTCACTGCTGCACTACGTCGAATCAATCCGGAACCTCGGGACCACCGACAACTTCAACACGGAGATGTTCGAAAGGCTCCACA
>NW_025955815.1:0-5056 GCF_022376445.1 Fomitopsis serialis
CTTCGCCACCGGCTCTCCCTATCCCGCAGCCGAAGTGCTACACGACGAGCCCGTCGCTCGTCGTGGGTACATCACGCAGCAATAGCGCCCTGTCGGATGCACCCAAGAGCATATCCGACATGTACATCGCCAATGCAATGCCCAGCGACGCGATTGGCGTACGATCCAACATGACCGACGCGTCTGACACCATCGTCAAGACATCCTCGTCTCGTATGGCGAGCACCTCACTCACCGTACACGGCGAGCCCAACGCTTGCGATGTTGTCGCCATCGACGTACCTCTGAGCACGTCGATCGACTCATCCGCATTGACGTCTGCCACTGGTTCGACACCGCGAGAGGCAGACTCGTCTACACCTGTCTTCAAGACATCACCGCATACGGAGAGCTCGTTGCTCAACGTATCCGGCAGATCAACACCGGTGACAAGGCTGCAGTCGACGCGTTCAGAAGCATGTTGACTGCCTCCATGTCAACGGAATGTAAGTCTCCCGAGTCGACACTGGCCGTGTCGTCCGGCATCAAGGATCCGACTACGATGGACGAGTGCTCAGCGAAGGACAGTACATCCAACTCGAAGGATGTACTGACTTCGTCGGCAGCCCCATCCTCGAGTACTGTAACTCGTGCGCAAGACAAGCCGTATCACTCGAGCTCGTACGAGCGGTACAGGCCCCCCGCACTACGTGATCAAGCTCCGATCCGTGCGCACAAAGAGTCGACCTCGGACGTGCGCGGTACATCCCCCGTCAAGATGCCGTCGCCGAGCACAGCGAGCTCGTCGACACCACGGCACACATTAGCCTCGACAACACGCGAGGTTCGCGACAAGACCGCCCCGCGCGAGCACGACGGCGTGAAGGAAGGCAGTACACCCACTCTGTCGGATGTACTGTCATCCTCACGTCAGTCAGCCTCGTCGAAGACTAGGAAGCCGGGCAGGTCGTCCGACACTCAGACCAGCAAGTCGGTCAGCTTCGCGACGAACGAGAAGCTTGACAAGGCCAATGAAGACGAGAAGGGCAGTACACCTGAGCCAGGTGTACTGACTTCTTCGCGATCCACGGCCCGACCGACATCAAGTACGAGTCAACGCGATGGCCAAGACCTGCGCGGACGCACGTCCACCCTCGACGCACCCATGTCGAGCCCCTACTTGTCGGATACCCGCCGCACGCACGAGGAACCGACCTCGCGCGCGCGCACGACCTCGACCGCCAAGACCGCCAAGCGGGTCGCCGAGCAATCGACGAGGCACAGTACGCCCGAGTCGCCGGACGTACTGACCTCATCGTACTCGATGGCCGAGCTGGAATCAAAACGCCTGGCGCTCATCGCCCGATACTCGTCAGCTAGCAAGTGGGCGAGTACAAGTACAAGTACAGCACAGACTGAGTCACCACGTCCGTCAGACATGGTGGCCACGTCTTCCCGTACGCACACGGACCAGACATCGCGTCCGAGGAGGAACAATATGTCCACGACGGGCATACCGACCTCGTCGCACTCGACAGCAAGGCCGGCGACGTCGACAGAACGCTCACGTCCGCTGACGGAACGTGAACAACCTTCCGCGCGACCAGGCTATCGCCGTATCCACGAGGATTCAACCTCGCGTGTACGCGACAAGACTGTCGCCTTCACCGATTACCGGGGAGGTTCAGTCCAAAGGGGGGAAGGGAGCGGCACGGCAAATCGTGACCGCTTGACTCGGACGAATACCAGTACATCGAGTCGCGATGTACTGGGGTCGGAACGAGTAGACGAGACACATGTGGTCTGGACATCGAGCGCGAGGCTTGATGTACAGACCCATGTACCTGCGACGACATTCTCGAAGCCGAGCATGTCGCGTGGTATCTTCGACATGATTGGTACCATTCCAACAGCGGGCGCGCGCTCCGAGTATATTGATGATACTCGGTGGCCGACTGCTGAGCACCTGCGAGCCGAGTGTTTCAGTTTCGTGACCGACCGGTTCGAACTCAAGCTGGCTCAGGCTGCGAAGGCCGAGCAAGCTGGGGACTGGAAGGCATGGGCTGAACTCAAGGTCAGCGGCCTCGACTGGGGAGATGTCCTCAATGACATGTCTCCGCGACCGGAGTCGTACACCCGAGCGGCTCAGAGAGCCCGCGATCACTTCCAACGGGCTGTGGAAGTGCGGCCGATAGACTACGAACTATCGTGGTCCGAGCCTCGGTTGCTACGACCACTCCGTGAATGGGTCTATGCTCAGCTCTGGGATCAATCAGTGCCCTTCGTAGCTACTTACCAACCAGCAGTCGATGTTACTGCTGGTAGGTCAGTATTCTATGGCATGGGTGGTGGATTTGTCCCGACTTCGACTCGGAGTCAATCAGATGGTGATGAGTCTTACGATTCCACCCCTGACATACCATCTGACCACGATGATGTTGAGTCCGAGCACTCTCAGGCTTCGGAACATGATGGTGGTCCAGGTGATGACGAGGTCGACTCAGTAGTAGTCTCTGATGACTATTATGAGTCAGACTCGTATGACCATAGCTCACCTATGGCCTCGTCTGCATCTGGTGCTTCTGCATATTCTGCCGAAGACTATGATGACTATGATGACGAGGATGGTGACTATGATGATGATGATGGTGGTGACTACTACTCAGAGTAGTAGTCCGCTTTTTGAGGCTCTCCTGTATGCCTGAACACATTGTATGTTCAGGTGCAGGCGAGTAGTACGCTGGCGCGATGATATGTTTTCTTTTCTTTTATGTTTCTTTCATACCTGTTGCAGTATGTTGTACCACAGATGGTTGAACATACTCAATGCCCACGAGATCATGCTGTGTACATCCATATGGGATGTTCACTACATTGATTGCTCTATCTCGGGTACTTTCAGGATGTAGTCAGCTCACGGAGACCCTGTGGGCACTACATAGATTGCTGTGTTCCGAGACCCGGCCCACAGTTTATCTTACCTGTACCTGAGGTGAGTAATCTCTTACAAGAAGATATGCATGGTATGTTCTCTTCATTGTCTTTCGCTGGGACTCGTGAGACGAGTCCAGTGGGGGAGAGTGTAACGGGTCTATTCGGGGGTCATCAAGACCTACCCGTTATAGTATATCTTATCATGTATGTTTGGCTATGTTTGCTCTCTCGTCTCGTATGGCGCGCCAGCGCACTTACCTTAGCCTCAACTACCTCACTATTACTGCCTAAAGATGCCCTATGCGTATACGATACTCTCCTGAATAGAGATTGGATACACTGCATCTGCGGGCGTGATTTGAGTACGTTACAGTCCTGCAGTTGATGGATCAATGGACATTGTGTCACTGTGACGAAGAACTTTGACGAGAAGATTAGATCCCTCCCGCAATTCAGGAACCTTCCCGTTGTCCGCGGTGCACCAATGCAGGCATACCGCGGTAAGGGCTGTCCGGTTCGGCATCTAGCACGCATTGAGTCTTGATGTATATAGTTTGCCTTGCATTTAGGTAGCCCTTGCGTGTGCGCAAACCTCATTCCACCCGCATGCTGGTTAGCATTGACCGGAGCCGGTGCACGGGGCCTCCGCGGTGGTCGTGCACCAGTGGTGCACGTCACGCCTGAGTGCTCTCCGGTACATGCCATGAGATCATGCACTTTACGGACTCCGTCCGGAATCGAATTATGTATCTAGCGCGTAACATCTACTTTCACACCGATGTCCGGGGCAACAACATGTACACTGCGACGGAGGAATCTTCGATTCACGCGGCACGCGCTCCGCCATGACCGAGACCGAGACAGACAAGGATTAGTCAATCAAATAACCTGTGAATTGTCGGGTATCAGCGAGCTCGCTCGCTACACAAGCTCTGAGCATTGCGCACCTCGCGCGAACATCTCTGCTTTAGTAGCCGACAGGTGAGACACGGCGGCTGACCATTGTGCATTGCGCACACCTTCGACCTTACCTCGCGGCAACGAAAGCAGCGGTTGTCGTCCAGAAGCTAATGAACCGGTGAGTACTCTTCGGCTTTCTTTCAGTACGCTCACACTCACAACCTCGAATATAAAGTCGTCCGGATGCCCGCTAACGTCGGGCAGGCGGTCAGAGCCGTCATCGCGGTAGTGCACCCCTTCAAACCGCATTCAGTGTCCAACAGATACTTGGAGTGTGATCATTACTCACTGCGGCCCAGCCGAGCGCCGACTACGAGAGTACGTTACAGAATGTGAGTGCCATGTATTAGCATTGAGACGAGCATACATACCGTGAAGGCGGTTCAACGTGTCTATTATAGCCTCAAAATTCGCCGCGGTGGGCTCCGGACCCACAAACCTCAGCGCCATAATGCCGTGGTCCCCCAGCCAGTCCTTGAGGTCAGTCTGAATCGTTGGACCGCGAGACACCCAATCCATGATTACTTGCACCCCCATCGGGCGGCGTACTGCGGGCGGACAGGTTCGAGTGACGCGATCCATTCCGGTGTCTACCGCAGGAGTAGTTTACTTCAGTTAGTACGTGCACTGTGCACTTGCCGTGGAACGTACGAATAACTCGCCCTCGAAGAACTCCGCGATTGCATCCCAGTTGAGATGGCTGTCTAGTACGATCTGCACAGTTGCACGAAGGCCGAGCATACGGTCATCGGTCCAACTGTCGGGGATACTGTCGGTCAGGATGCGGCCGCGGACATCGTTCGTCTCGCCGAACCGAGCGCGGTATATTCTTATTTGATCCCGAAGCTCGACGAGAGTGTACACGCCGACCATGTTGGAGCAGCAAAAGCAGAGGAAGTTTGTGTTCAGCCCCTGCCTGAGGTATCGATGCGTATCAGTGAGGGGATCACGGTGCCGGCGCGAGGTCTCCAATCATGATCCATCAGTATGTTATCCGGGGATCGGTGCCTCACGCGAGAGTTCCGTCCTCACTTTAACTGCGCCGCCCTAGAAGCTGGCACTTCTGCACGACACGCGTGAGCCGCCCGTACGTAATGTGATAAGGTGAGGGTTCGTGTCCTTGTGTTGCGCTCACAGTGATTGTTCCCGCCAGCTGCTTGCTGAGACTGTGTGTGCACATATC
>NW_025955816.1:0-5017 GCF_022376445.1 Fomitopsis serialis
ATACTGGAGCGCTGTGCCCGGTCGAACAGTACTGAACGCACCGCCGTATGGGCCGCTGAAAGACGTCAGCGATGGAATGGAACATAGGGGAGGGCGACTTACTCGCCGTACTGAGCCATCTGCCGTTTGAAGTGCGGAGACGTGTACGCGAGGAGTTGGACGACCTTCTCGAAATATGCGTGGGCGACCTCGCGTATGGGCTTCATGAAGGGATGGGCGGGCTCCTCGTCGATGAGGTAGTGAGGTACGGGCGGAATTGCGACGACGTCGAGCCATCGCTCGCGAGCCAGAAGCGGCTAGTGAGCGGTCATTAGCAGCTCCGAAGCGGGTCCAGACGGGATCGGCATATAATCGTGGCTAGGAGGATTCGAAGATACTCGTGAGGATCTACAGGCTCAGGATCAGGGAGAGAGACTGGGAAGACGCGGCGACAGTTGTTCGTGAAGAAAGTTTGGCCAGGGCCTTCGTGGTACTGGCGAGCGGGGTTGCAGTTCGAGACGGCGAAGTGGTTCTTCTTCAGAGAGTCGACCGAGCCATACCCGCGATGGCAAACCGAACAAAACGCACAGTCCTCGATGATGTTCAGGCCGAAGATAGCATTGATGGTAGAGGCGCCAAAAGGAATGCGAGGGACGATGGCGGCCCGTGTATCTATGAGACTGAACGGAAGGAGGGCTTCCGAGACATCGCGCGAATGGAGGTCAAAATTCCGTGCGATTTCAGGTGCGTGAAGACGGAACTAGCGAGGACGACTTTATGGCAGCTAACGCATATAACGACATTGTGAGCGAGATTGACGACGATCCCCCACCGCTGAAAGTCGGAGGTGACCTCCGTGTCGTCGTCAGGTAAGACGACCGGGGCCGGATCGTCGTCGTTCGCAGCCTCGTCTTCTGCATTGTCAGGGGGAGAGAGGTCGGACAGATGGGTGACCAGGGGGTCCGGAGAAGGCGGGCGAGGAGCGAGAGGCGAGGAAGAAGGAGGCGAGGAGGCAGGCAAATCCGACTTGGGCGGAGAACGAGAGACGGGAGACGGGCTAGGAATTGGGGCAAAAAGATCATCAGGGTCGCATAGAGTTCCGACTGCCACTGGAGGTGGCGAAGAGCGACTGCGACGTTGGGAATGGACCGGAGGGGGCTGCGTCGGAGGGGGCTGCGACGGAGGGCATTGCGACGGAGGGCATTGCGACGGAGGGCATTGCGACGGACGTGCTAGCTGCGACGGCGGTGGACCTAGTCCGTCCTCGACTTCTTCAATCGACGCAGCATCTTCATCGTCGGGATTCGAGAGCGCATGGCACGCCGATATGTGGGTCTGGTAGACTGTTAGGGAATGCTGAGACGAGGATGAAGAGGTCACTTACGCGCATGTAACGGATGACTGCATTGGAGTAATTGCAGCGCCGACAATGGTACTTGGCCGTTGCGAAATCCTTCTCCAGCGTAACGCGTTCCCCGTCTGGGTACACGCAGTCCGAACATATTTGGTGCTTCTGCCGTCGATGCGCGTCACGGCTGGGCGCATAAACGACGCATCCACATAGTTTGCACAAGAACGTTCTAAGGGCTTGTCAGACACAGACACCGGGCGGAGGAAGACACTGACTCACTGGTTAGGCATGGCGAAGCGTTCGAGGGCGAATGAGGATGGGAAGGCGAAGGGACACAGACGGATGTGCGAGAATTATATGGAGAATGGGCGTCGAGCAGAGGGGAAGGTGAAGAGAGGTCCAGAACGCGCGTCCGGGGATGACGATGACAGCGCAAAAGCGAACCGGATCTGGGTTCGAGCTAGGACGGTACGCGTAGAACGAATTGACGTGAAAACAGTCTCGATGCGCCAGCACGCGTCCACCGGTCGGCGCAGTCGGGAATGACGCATTGGGGAAATGGGGCGGCCGAGATTGAGTGGGAGCTTGGAGGCGACAAGGGTGACAGTGTGTCGTCAGCCGCACAACGCGCCGCGTCCCGAAAAGGACACATTGTTGACGGAGGGAGGGGGAGAAGGCGGGGGCCTGACAGCCGTCCATGAGATGGGAGTCGGCGTTTGCTCAGGCACCGCACGCAGATCCATACTGACGTGGGATGCGCGTGCCAATGACGGGGGACGACGTGGTCGACTCGCGTCGTGTTTCTTTGAAGCGCGAAGAAGGCAACCGAGCGTCGAATAGCGACGCACGACAGCTTCAACGCCATCCTCCGAAGCGGGGCACGGAAAGGGGAGTTGCGTGTGCGCACACAGCGGCAACAAACGCAGACTCGTCTAGCATTCGGCCCGTGAAAAGGAGGGACGGCACGTCGAACCGACGGATGTATTTTCGGTGACGACGCGCAAGTTTCACGAAAGGACCGTAGGATCGTTACATAGTGTCTACGGATACTGGTAGTAGTACTGTAACTAAACGGCAAGTTTCACTAATAGGGGACGCGTTACATGGTCTCTACGTATAGTGGTACTGGAGCTAAAGGTAATGATGCTACACGTGTGACGGAGGAACCAGCCGGCGAAGTAGGTGCGCGCGCGAATAACAGGGGGGAAGGGAAGAGGGTGCGTGTCCGGGTCCGGGGTGAGGTCCAGGTCCGGAGGGAGGTCCAGGTCCGGAGGGAGGTCCAAGTCCAAGGGTGCGAGGTAATCCGGGTGCGGGGCGACAGGCTGGGCGGAGGGAAGAAAAACGATAAGCGTAGCCCCAGCGGCCGTGCAACTGCGCGCCCGAAGGCGAACGCAGAGGAGAGGCCATCGTTGCCGTTCGAGAACGGGCGATGGACCTCTACCGGTCAGGGCGGACGAGTCCAGCCCTAACCGGCCACGGCATGGGGTGTGTAGGAGAGAGAGAGGGACGTACCGCGACTTTCAACCCATCGCTAAGCCCCTAACCAACTCCATCCAGCGGCGGCGACCGCAGCGTGTGCGGAGAAGCGCGGGGGCGACGAGGAGACGGGCGGCGAGCGATGGAGAGGGAATGAGGGAGACGGGGCGACCGAGGACCTACAGATAGGAGTGAGCCGTTGCTCGATTGCGTAGCGTAGCAACTTACCTGCGAATGCAGCTATCACGGCATCGGCACCCAACGGAGAGGGTGATGGCGGCGACGACGAGGGAGGCGGCGAGCACGAGGGAGGCGGCGAGCACGAGGGAGGCGGCGAGCACGAGGGAGGCGGCGAGCACGAGGGAGGCGGCGAGCACGGCGGAGGAGACGGGTGGCACGGCGGAGGAGACGGCGAGCACGGCGGAGGAGACGGCGAGCACGGCGAGACGGGCGACGAGGAGGAAGGAAGAGCGAGTGGAGGGAGCACGACGCGAGTCGAACACTGTGGCGCTGTTTGGCTCTCCTTCCCGATTTAGTAGGCACGCACGTGGTCTCAGCCACACGCCCCGATCGGGGCGCGGCGGAGGAGACGGCGAGCACGAGGGAGGCGGCGAGGACGAGGGAGGCGGCGAGCACGGCGGAGGAGACGGCGAGCACGGCGGAGGAGTCGAAGAGCACGACGAGACGGGCGACGAGGAGGAAGGAAGAGCGAGTGGAGGGAGCACGACGCGAGTCGAACACTGTGGCGCTGTTTGGCTCTCCTTCCCGATTTAGTAGGCATGCACGTGGTCTCAGCCACACGCCCCGATCGGGCAGCGATCACACAAGCCAGGTAGTCTAGTAAGTGTTGCAACGCGCACCAAGCCTCTAAGTGAGCAACTGGGCGTAGCGCGAGGGGTGAAACGGTACGATAGTGAGATATAAAAGTGTACAGGAAAGAATAAGTCACAGAAAGAGTCGACAACGTAGTTCAAAAGGAAGAATGCACAACCATTGAGTGTATGAGCGAGTACAAATACGAAAACAGATCATACACAGCACCGGAAAATATTGTCATCTTGCAGAGATGAGTAGGGGAAAAGAAGTTGGATTGTTCGGATATTCATGAAGCGCCAAATTTGCGATTTCATGAGCGTGAGCATACAAATTGGAGGATATTGGGCTGTACTTGGCTGGGCTGGAGCAATGTTATGCACACAGCTCCTGACTTTGGGCAGGTATTCCTCCCATATTTTGCACATATGATCTACCATATAGGTTCCATTTTCTGAGACACACAGCACTAGCGGGCTGATTGATTTGTGCAGCTGCAGATGAATTTCTGAATATATTGGGCTGTACTTGGCTGGGCTGGAGCACTGTTATGCACACAGCTCCTGACTTTGGGCAGATATTCCTCCCATATTTTGCACATATGATCTACCATATAGGTTCCATTTTCTGAGACACACAGCACTAGCGGGCTGATTGATTTGTGCAGCTGCAGATGAATTCTGAATATATTGGGCTGTACTTGGCTGGGCTGGAGCAATGTTATGCACACAGCTCCTGACTTTGGGCAGTATTCCTCCCATATTTTGCACATATGATCTACCATATAGGTTCCATTTTCTGAGACACACAGCACTAGCGGGCTGATTGATTTGTGCAGCTGCAGATGAATTTCTGAATATATTGGGCTGTACTTGGCTGGGCTGGAGCAATGTTATGCACACAGCTCCTGACTTTGGGCAGGTATTCCTCCCATATTTTGCACATATGATCTACCATATAGGTCCATTTTCTGAGACACACAGCACTAGCGGGCTGATTGATTTGTGCAGCTGCAGATGAATATCTGAATATATTGGGCTGTACTTGGCTGGGCTGGAGCATGTTATGCACACAGCTCCTGACTTTGGGCAGATATTCCTCCCATATTTTGCACATATGATCTACCATATAGGTTCCATTTTCTGAGACACACAGCACTAGCGGGCTGATTGATTTGTGCAGCTGCAGATGAATATCTGAATATATTGGGCTGTACTTGGCTGGGCTGGAGCAATGTTATGCACACAGCTCCTGACTTTGGGCAGATATTCCTCCCATATTTTGCACATATGATCTACCATATAGGTCCATTTTCTGAGACACACGCACTAGCGGCTGATTGATTTGTGCAGCTGCAGATGAATTTCTGAATATATTGGGCTGTACTTGGCTGGGCTG
>NW_025955817.1:0-4969 GCF_022376445.1 Fomitopsis serialis
CCTTTCCCCGTTGTTCACGGAGCGAGGTCCGTCCGTCGTCCCCGTCGCGTCCCCGAACCCCGTCCGGTCGCCACTTCCCCCGCTTCCTCTATTCGCGCCTTCGCCCTCCCCCCCTATTGCGCCTTCTATCCCGTCTCCTCCTCCCGGGCCGCCTCGCGGTACTGCGGTCAACCGGGCTCCGACACCCCCTCCGATCGACACCATCGAGGACGACATCCCGATGGAATGCATGTCCCCTCGTGCCTTGGAGGAGCGATCTTCGCCAGCGACATCGGTACCCGCCTCTACCGTCCCAACCGTCCGCCTTCCCCGTCCCCTCCTCGCCCGGCTCGCCCGATGCCTCGGCGCGTCCACCTCAAACTTCCTAACCGCGGGAGCGGTTCCAGTTATCCTCCCCCTCCATCCGTCCCTCTCCCTTCTCCTGCCCTTCCCGACAAGCTCCCACCCGTTCCCCAACGCACCTCCAGCGCCGAGCGCCCTCGATATGGCCCGTACGTGTACTCTCCTACCGTCCCGTGCTCGGAATGCCGCCACCATCGGTTCCGCTGCCGTATTGATGCTCTGCCTGGACACGCCTGCGCCGCGTGCATCTCGCGGTGATGCGACCGAAAAAGAACACAAAAGCCACACAAAAACCCAACCGTGAGGTCGAGCAGTGGTATGCGAGGCCTCTGCGTCTATGAGATGTACGGGGGACTGTACAGTGGTCTAGTAAGAAGGAGGAGGACGGACAAGACTCCGAACGACGTGGGAGAGCTTCGAAGATGTCGAAGACTGTTCGAAGACGAGGGCGAAGCCTCGAAGGTAGGAGAGAGGAGTTTCGACAGACGTGTCGAACGAACGGTGACAAGGAAGGCGAGCGACGGCAGGAGAAGAAGTGTAGAGCCTCTCGGGGCAACTACGAGCTGGCGAACGTACTGGCGAACTGACTGACTGACTTTGAACGTACTGACTGACTGGCGAACTTGCTGACTTCGAACGTACTGGCTGACTGACGAACCTCGCCGGTGCGAGGTGAGATTGAGAGGGTAAGGGGGTCTCTGAGATTCGAAGGGAACCAGTCCCAGAGTATATACAGGGAAACACGGCTATTACCACTACGGAGCTCCGACGGCCCCAAACATCCGGCTATGGCTTCTAACACGTGACAACTGCTCTCGGGCTCGCTAACCAGTGGTCCGAAGGCCGACCGGCTATCACATGATGCCGGAAACCGAGACCACTCGTCGAGGATGTGAGATGACCTGCAAGGACTCACTGGACCTCCTGTAGCATCCTATGGTCTCGCAGGAGATCTTCTAACACCGTAGCACGTCTTCTAACATGTTCGAGTGTCTTCTAACACATAGTGTATCTTCGAGTGACCTGCGTGCTCTGGGGTCGCCTAGATAGGTGGGTAGGTGCTCCTATAGCGTCACTGAGGTGCCGGAAGGTCGCGGATAGTCTTCTAAGGTGAGCCAGGGTTGGCTACGAACTTCGAAATCTTCGAACAGTTGTAGTGGATCTTCTAAGAGCTTCGGAGCATCGTAGAGGCCTAGATTGCGTTTTCGGGGCTTAGATAGCCTAGAGGCGTATCAGCGGAAGAAGAAGTGCGGGATTAACGCTAAAAGTGAGTTTCTGTTCCTCGCCCCGCCCGTCGCGCTAACCAGTCACCCAAATCCTCAGAGGAAGGAGTGCTCAGCTTCTTCTACATCGGGCACCACCCCGATCTTCCCAGCTCCGCCCTCGATGCCTACGACTGGTTGACCGTCCCCAGCGGTACCCTCGTCGGTACTCGCCCGGCGAGCATCCGAGGCGATTTCCCCTCCATTGCCGGCCGTTCCTCACCTCCGCTCCCCGTTCCTCCGCCCTCCGCAGAGCCCGTTGCCGGTCCCTCGCAGCCCCGTCCCGCTCCCCTGGTCTCTTCCGCCGCACCACCCCGTTCAGTCCGCGATCGCCTGAACTCGATGGCCAACCAGTCCGGGGAAGTCCGCGAGTTCTTCCGCCGCCCCGGCATGCTAGGCGCACCGTTGGTTCCCGACGCCGAGGACGAGGTCGACGAGCTCGATGGAGATGTTGAGATGGAGAATTCCGGTATGCCTGAGCGGGAGTTTGAGTCCGAGGAACCCCAGTAGGTAGCCGTTTCGGTCTTCCGTATCTTAGCCCTTCCTGTGTAGATTACCTTGGGCCCTGTCCCGCTTGTACAATGTATTCGTCCAGCTCAGCTCGTCCGAAGTTGTCGTCGCCTTCCCCGTCTATGCGCGTCATTCTCCCGCCTTGCGGCCCCGTCCCCACTTCTAGCCTTCGCATTCCTTCGTGATGTCGCCACGCGGCCCACGCACCACCGGCCCTTCAGCCCCCTGATCTTACCGATGTCCGCCACTCTTCAACGCCTCGAGGCTACTAATCATCGTGCCCAGCATCCATCACCATCTCCGTCCGCCAATCTTCAACGCCTCGAGGCTACTAATCATCGTGCCCAGCATCCATCACCATCTCCTCCACCCCCGTAATCGACATCGATCCGAGGTCCTCGATGCCCGCGCCCCATCAGGTGGTTCACCCTCCGACCGCGCCTCTTAACCCCGTCGTGCTCTCCCCCCCAGTCGTTCCCCTCCCTGTCCGTCCGCATGAGTGGTCTCCGATCCCATATTCCCTCCGCGACTCGCCGCCCTTCCAGCGGCGAGCGTCGTCCTTTCTTCGACCCCGACGAGATTCCACTCCCTTTTCCTCCGTCGCCCGCCCCAGCCGAGGTTTCCGGCCCCGACGCCCTCTCCGGCATCTCCGTTGAGGAGCGCCTCGCCCGCCTTGAAGCTTCCTCCGCCCACCAGATCCGCCAACAGGAGCAATTTGGGGCGAGTTCATTGAATTCCGCCGCACTGTAAACGCGATGCTTGAGAGTCACGCCCGTGACATCGACCGGGGAGACACCCGCATCGCCATCCAAGTCAACGGACTCCTCGACCTCTTCCTCGAGCATCGCCGGAATTACGAGTCCTTCCTTAACACCCAGCGACGCCTCGAGATCCGGGCTGGCTTCGACCGCGGCACCGTTGATCGTAGACTTGACACCCTCACCGAGAAGATCCGCGCTCTGGAAGGCTTCCGGGGTTTCATCCGATCTCGCCTCGACGACATTCAAAACGACTCCTCCGTCCAAGCCGCCCTGGATGTCATCGAGACCCAGCTCTCCTACGTCCTCGAGCATATCCGCTCTACCCCTTCCGGCTCGTCCGCCCACACCTCTCCGCCCCTCCGCGGGTCGCACTCTCCCTCCGACTCGGCAGCCCCTTCCTCCGCTCCTCCCGCCTGACTCCGCGCCTCCCTTCCCCGATCAATCCTCTTCCTCCGCGTCCGACTCTTCCTCTTCGTCGTCCGCAGCAAACCGTTCTTCGAGTTCTTCGTTCTCATCCGGTAGGTAGTCATCCCATTCTTCAAAGTCTACGATCTCAACCCGCGCCTTCTCCCTTCCGCGATAGGGTATCACCCGGAACGCTGCGTATCTGTGCCTCGACACGCTCCCATCCAGTTCTGCAAGGATGTACGACCCTCCTTCCGTCCGCCGCACCACAATCATCGGGCCCAGGTACCGCTGTTTCGCCTTCCGACTGTGTTCCGTCTCGATCTGCGAGTTCCGCACTAGCACCAGGTCTCCAGGCTCATGTTTGTAGTCTTTGATCGTGTGTTCATTCCGTTTAATAAACTCCTTGACCGACCTATACCTCGCCTTGAGTACCTTCCGATGGATGTCGTCTAGATCCTCCCTCCGCTTCAGCAACTGCCGGGCTCGATGCGCGATGAACTCCTCTTGCGTCAGCATTTCCTCCGGTGCCGGCACCAGGTACGTTGCCTCCGCCAAGTCGAACGGGAAAATTGGCTCCACCCCGTGCATGATTCTGTAAGGCGACATCCCCGTACTTTTCTGTATCGATACCCGTTCCGCCCAGAACACCGCGTCAATTACTGATGGCCACTTCGACTCGTTTCCTCCGCATAGCTTCATTGTCGCTTCACGCACATCGAAATGCCTCCGCTCGACGATCCCGTTCGCTCTCGAGTTATACGGCGAGATCTTGATGTGCCGAATCCCGTATTTCTTCGCCAGGTACTCCATCGCCGCAAGGAACGCAGGGCCATTGTCCGTTACTATCTCCGCCACCGCCCCCCACCGACAGAGAATGTCTTCATAGATCCATGCTCCAAGTATCGGCCCAGTCTCCCTCCGCAGCTTCCGGAACTCCGGGTACGATCCTAGCGAGCACCTCCCCTGAACTACCATCTTGTATCCTCCGGCGGCAGGCATGTGCATCGTGTCCATGTACACCTTATGGAATAGTCCTTGCGGAATTGCCACCGTCGGCGGGATCTTCAGCCGTTGCGTGCTCCTCAGTTGGCACGCATGGCAGTACTCACGTACCATCGAACGTCCTGGTCCAGGAACGGCCACCAGAAGCGCTCCAGCAGCCTCGTCCGCACCGTGAGTACTCCCTTATGTCCGAGATCGTCATGCGCTTGCTTTAGCAGTCGTAGCCTACGTTCCCTCCGAATCACCCGCTTGTGCTTTCCATCCGGGTCACGTCGCCAGAGTTTCCCTCCCCGGAGGAAGAACCGTCCCGCCTTCCGCACGAATTTCTTGAACACATCCCCTCCGCCATTCCCTCCGGTCTCTCGGTGTTCCTCAGGAACTCCTCGATGCGTGCCAGATCCTCTTCCGCCGCGTCCGCTTTGTCATGCCGGGGAATCTCTACCTCCTCCGCGTCCAAGGTCCCCACCCCAATCACCAGGCAGAGGACTCGAGCCTCCTCCCGTGCCCGGAGCCCCCTCCGCCGATGGCTCGGCTCGCTAGAATTCCAGGTCTCGATCGTAAACGCACACGCTTCGTCGATCCACTGCTCGGGATCTCCTTCCTCCTCCGGATCTTCTTCCGCTCGTTCCCTCCGCGACAGCCCATCCGCTCCGGAGTGAAGCACTCCGGGAATATGCACTAACT
>NW_025955818.1:0-4809 GCF_022376445.1 Fomitopsis serialis
AGATGCAGAACGAAGAGACCGCGTCGGAGACAATGCTGGGACAATAATAAGAGACCGCGTCGGAGACAATGCTGGGACAATAATAAGAGACCGCGTCGGAGACAATGCTGGGACAATAATACAGCCCATTCCGACTCACTCGTGAAAAGATACAGGGCCCGTCGGACGTTTCCCGATCTTCGATGGTATAATTTCTCATTCCGGACATGTTGACTTATCTTTTGAGGCAAGTGCTCTAATAACCGTTTCTTAGGGCTTCAGGAACAACCCTTGCACCGCCTTGTACGTCGGCATGGGTAGCTTCTGTCAGTGGCTCTCTGGATCCAGAGGAGACGTTGCAGAGGAGGAGGAGGAGAGGGATTCCATATAGTCCTCACGTTTGCGCGCCATGAGGCTCGCCACGCGTGACAGAGGTACTAAGGATTGCCCCGCGCGGCTACAAGCAGCGCAATCGACGCAGCTATGCATCCTGCGATCATCCGATCGTTCATCGGATGATCAGTTACTGCGCGAATCTCATGCATTGTTCGAACGTTGGGAGCTCTGTTACATGTACACGGCCGACGTGCCATTGTTCGGTCCCGTATTTCAGAGTTTCAACCCTGAGGTCTTTGGGCATATTGTCATCCGCCCCTCATCGACATCCGAGTCCGTCAACATGCGCCTCATCCGCACTGTCCATACGTTGTTAGAGGGACTGTTGGTTCTTGTCGCTGCCGTAGCCTTCACGTCGACCTGGACCCGGGCCAGCCCGGACCTCGGGAAGCTCACCAAACACACGATGAAGATGCCGTCGGAATACATCCGCGAGGTGTCGACTCGTGTCCAAGCCGCCCTCGTACCCATCTTCAGCCAACACGCGCCAGATCTCCGGGCTGCGTTGACCTTCCTTCTCGACTCGCAGAGGTCGGGCATGGGCGACACCCTCGGGGATGTCGGTACAACGTCCTCGTTGGTGCTCAAGTTGGCTGAGGCTCGCATCGCTGCTGAAGACTTGATCTCGCTAATCGAGAGCAGCTCGCTCGAACATCGTGAAGAAATGCAATTTCTGCTACTGAAGTTTGCCGACGACGCGAGGGACACGATTCGCGCCCTTCAACAGTTGTCTGCTCGACTGCAAAGCGGCGGCGATCGGTGAGTGGTTCGATTTTGCCTAGAAATCCCATTCAGTTCTAACCCATAGGCTGGCGCCAGTGTTGCGGTAACGCTTGACTCCGCGCGGCGGCTACTGTCCCCGTCCCTCCACGACTCCAACTCAGCTACGTACCATCAGTCGCCGACAAATGACGACAGGACGACGCGCGCGTACGAATATGCCCTGACCACGATAGAAGGGGTCCTGCGTTCGTTGGTTCTATCTGCAGAAACCGCCTTCGCGAGCCTAGAGGCGCTGGATGCCCGTCTGCTGGCGATTGGTGAAGCAAGTGCCCTGGAAGGTTTAGCCATCCGTCATGCGAGAGAGGACGTACTGTACAGTTTATGGACCTACCTTGGAGGCAACCGGGAACAGCTCAACCACTTTGACCGCGACGCAGTGGTCCTGAATAGTGTCAGCGACTACAAGAAGCTGTCCCTCACCTACATCCAATCCGTTTCTCGCGCGCTAGAGGCGATGCAAGCTGGTTTAGATGAGACACGCCGCATTGCGTCGGGAGCGCTGCTCATAGAGCAACCGACGCCGCAATCTGCGTTGATTATCATTGCCAAAGGCTATGGCAGATTGAAGGGCGAAGCTTGGCCTGAGGGAGTTGTGGTTTGAATTGTCAAGGTATGTTGGATAGCACTGAGTCCATATGCACGCGCTGACGCGACCGTGCGTACCTAGGGCCGCATTTTGCGTTGGTTGATATTCAGATTGTCGACTCTGCGCTTGAGCTTAATCCTGCTGGCTTCCGACTCGGAGACGGACGATGTTCTCCATGCGGGGCCGGTGTCCGCGGGTACAAAGCTTGTCGCCTCGCAAGTCATAGTACTCAATTGTCTCGTCACGGACCCCGGTGGGCTTAGGTCGCGTTGGCCTGTAGGAAAGCTTTTGATGAATATACGTCAAGGGTGTCGGTTTGAGCAAATGGGCGACTCGGATAGCAACAATTCCGACGCCCTTCGGGCGTCGCCGGATATTATGATTGCGACTTGTAGCCCTTGATATCGATGCGGATATGGACACCTCAGACGAAGCCTTCGACGACGACACGAGCGCATGCGCAAGCACGGCTTGCACGCCGCGATGGACATGCGCGGACATGCGCGGCGGGCGCGCAAGCGCGAGAAGCAGGGGAGCAAGGAGGTCGGCGCACTACTAGTCCTGAAGATGGAGCGCGGCGTTGCCCCCGGCCAGGGTGCGATGCGCTCCATCGTGCAGCTTGTCGGGAAAATGGTGCTGCGCCGCCAAGACACGTTCCGGCCGCACATGGGGCTCGGCGCGCCCTCGCCCTCTATTGCGCCTTCTACGATGCTCGGCTCAAGCGCGAGCGCGAGGAATGCCTGCTGGCCGCGGTAGCCGCAGTAGAAGAGCCACTCCATTCCCTCCTTGCTGTTCTCGAAGCATTACGACTCGAGGCTTCTCGAGGCCGCGACGGCAGCGGCAGAGACGGCGCCTTGGGAGTGACCGGTCGCATCTTGGAGCTTCTCGCGCATCTCGCCGGGGTCGATACGCGCGACGCGGCGAGTGATCAGGTATTGGGTGAGCTGCGCGAGCCCGATGGGGGGTAGTGATGCGGGGGCGGACACGAGGTGCGCAATAGGGGGGCGCAGCGCAGCACCAGCCACCTAAGAGATGGCACCCAGGCCATGCTTATAGTAGGTGGAAGACGCGAGACCGCGGACGAGAGGGCGAAGTACCTCCGAAGCGAGGAGGAAAGGCGAGACCAAGGCGTGTGCGTGTCGTAACGCGATTGCAGCTCGTCGAAGTAGACCTCGTTCGTACCCTGTCCACCAAACAATCTCGTCTTCGGAGGCGGGCGCAGTACCTGAGGGCGAAGGAACTGCGAGGGCAGCCGGGCGCGTTCTGGGAGCGCCGGGATGGGGGTGTGACTTCTGGCAGCCGCGTTGCTGGTGCACGCAACGCATTGGCGAGGGTCAGCTGCAGTGCGGGGTCGTCACTCGCCCCGGGGAGGGCAGAGCAATGCCCCAGACCGCTGCAGGCAGGCTCGATGCCGCAGCTGACTGCGCGCGAGCATTGCGCGCGGCGGGCGACCTCGCGAGGGTGCGAGGACAAGGTGAGGATGCGCGGGCAGGCAGCAAGGGTGCGGGGAAAGGCGAGGGTGCGGGAGAATCGAGCGGCGCAGTAGAAGTCGAACGAGGCAGCAGAACGTGTGGCTTCGGCGGCGCGCGAGCGAGGTGGGCGCCGCCACAGGGCCCCGCCCGGAGGGTGCACGCACGCTGGGGTTCTCGTCGAAGGCGGCCTCGATGTCCTCGGCTGCCCACGAAATCCTACCAACATATGAGCCACAGTTCCTCGTTGGGCGACCTTAACGTACCCTCTTATACCTGCTCGACGCTTCGGGGAACGGCGATGCTCAGCGACCACGGGCCAGACGAGACACGAAAAGAGTAGAGTATGTTATGTCTAATATGCTTTTTACTCTTTTTTAACTCTATTTAATATCACGCTTTGACTACTGTACACTCAGTACTTAAGTCGAGAAGAATATTACAGTGCTTTGCATAGTGGTTGTCACTTCCGCGCGCGACGCGCCCGGGCGTCTCCCTGGCTCCCCGCGCCACACACCCCGCGGCCGACACCGGCAAGACTACACTAGTACTCAGCTTGTCCGACATGCTCGGTATCCTGCATATTGAGCCGGTTCATCTCCATACTTCGTGCTGTGAGAGCAGACGGAGTGTCCTGAATACGAGGTCTTGAATGAGTAGAAATAAAGCATTGGGATGGCCTACACACTACGCAGCTAACGGGACTGATCAATCCCGGTGGCGCCTTGGGGCTGGTCAAAGGGGACCAAACAAGTTTGCGTCGCGCGCGTGTGACAACCACTACTTATGCAAGACACTGTAAGCACATTCGTGCTGTCGCTTTTTGTGAACGGTGACGCGACGCGAGTGCGAGCGAGCCACGGAGGAGACATCCGAAACCGAATGATACTATCATTTTGAAGGCTTATTTGTAGTTACTCATCCGCGTAATACTTAAGAGCCAAGCGGGAGAAACACTTCAGCTCCAGAGAAATGAGAGTTGTGCAGAGGTGTTGGTAAGTGTGGACGCAATGTCGGCAGAGCATTCGGAGCTGGCTGCGAGACAGATGTCTCAAGGGTGTTTGCGACGGGCTCCGGTGGCAGTTGCGGTCTTCCACGTAAGTACAACATGCATGCTATGCTATCTGTACTTAGAAAAGAGGAGGCGACTAAGTGGCCTTTGCAGTGCGTCTTCGTACACAGCACTATTGGCAAGCATTCATTGATTGCATGATAGCCTCTAGCCCATAGCGGAGCAGGGGTTTCCGCTAGTCATTGTTACACAGTAATGTATCGGACATCTAGACCGTGCACATAAGCAAGTAATTGCTCCGACGCACGGCGAGGGCCCCTCACCTCGGCCACGATGCGCAGAATGATGAGCAGGCGGAAGAATCAAGCCATGAGGCCCTGATAAGGCCCTGTATGAGCACCCTGTACTGTTATGACGACATAAACTCACTAGTAGCTCTGCCTCGGCGTCATGTTGCCGCTCTTTCTTTCTCTTGCTGCCATACACAATGAAGGTCTCTCGAGTGACCCAGCTGGGTTCGCCATCCGCCTTGACGTGGAGGCGCCGATTTCTGTACCGAGGATGTGGTACTCCTACCTGCGCTG
>NW_025955819.1:0-4808 GCF_022376445.1 Fomitopsis serialis
CGATACCCACGAGGTCTCCATCGCCACTGTACAAGCGCGGCTGCGACAACTCATCGCTCATCTGCGAGGAGACCGGCGTAGGATTAACCGCCTTTACGACGCGTACCAAGGAGGTCAACGGCTGGATGAACCACGTGGGTATTCCTAGCCGGAAGAGGCCTTGCGCGGTCCCCGCGTTGTCGGTGAACGCGCCGCGCACCGCGAGAGGCGTCTTCGCGACGAACGAGCGATTGTGCACACGGGGCTGAACGACGTCGAAGAGGACGATGAGCCCGCACAGTTCTAGCGTGAGCCGCTGCACATGCGAAGCGAGGGCCACGGCGTGCGTTCTCCACGTCGGAGGATGAAGAGCTGGTCGAGGGCTTGGTAAATCGTTTGAGACAGGTGGTACCCGAATTGCTTTTGTTTCTCCTCCTTGTCGTCACCACAGGTTTGATACTTGATGATGACGCGTTGCGCGGTGCTCTTGAGTAGGTTCAGGTTACCTCGGATCAGAAATCCGAGGTCAGTACTCAACGTAGGTCCGCAGCCCAGCAGCTGGATCGACGACGTCAACATACACCTTACGTCGTCTCAAAACCCTCCACGTCACCGTCCTTTACGGGAATACAGGCATGGTGCAGTACTCTGCTGTGATACATCTGCGGCCACAGTGAATACTCCTGCGGCCCCCATCGACCGTCCGAGCGCGTGCAGATGCGTCCCGGCGTGGCAACCGGGAACTCCGGCATCCACGTCGCATTCGCGGTCGTGACGACGGCGTGCTCATCCATTTTCCACTCCGTCGCAAGCCGACCATCGTTCCACGCCAGGCCCGCCTCTTTATTCCTGTCTAGGCCAAAGTCAGCTGAGTTAAGCGGTCGAGCTGCCCGTACGCACCGAAGAGCTCAGGCGTCTCGCGAAGCACCAGCGGAGGGGCTTGGCTCCCCTTGTCTCCCTGCCCCCACGGCCTCCCCAGATGATCGACAGGCTCCTGCGGCCATAGCTCATCGCGGGACGCCCCTTCTGCGCGTCGGGAATCGGCATCTCGACGCCGGCTTGCGTCCCCGACACGCTGCTGCGCGATCGCGCCGGAGATCTTCTGCGTAGGGGTCGGCATGCTTGACGACGCTCTGCGTGTACGAGAAGTCAGATTCGTTGAGCCCCTCAAAGACAACTACGTGAGAACTTACCGACCGAATGATTCTTGTTTTCCACGCAACGTCGTCCTAGTATGTGACGTAGATCTACAGGTCTTGAAGCTTCAATATCTGGTAAAGAGATCGAGTAGCATAACTCACGCGTATTCGGCCCAAAAAACGCGTGAAGGATGCGTTAGCCCGCCTCGTCTTCAGTGTGGCTACCCGCCGTACGCTGTTTCCTTCGACATCAGCCGTATGATATACGAGCGGCCACGTACCTCCCGCCTATGTTCTTGAAAAGCCCTTGGTGCTTTGAGGTGCTCACGTTGAGCGTGTGGCGGCGGGCGAAGCAACAGGTCGTCAGGAAGGAACCCCCTGACGCGCACAGTTGCAGAGGGTCGCCCTTGGGTATGCTACCCTCAGACGCGCCACTCTAGGAAGGGAGCAGGTCTTGATGATCTCGAGTCTTGACGGCGGCGGGTCTTGAGCGACGACGGCGATGAGCAGAGGCGAGCGGGAGGTTGAGCGACGACGGCGACGAGCAGAGGCGAGAAGGGATTAGCAGAGTGAATAGAACGGGTTGGGAAAGAACACGCGGATTAGCCACGCGCGCCAGACCCGTGTGACAGTTAGCCACGAAAGGCAGGCAGAGTCACGTGTGTGACTCGCGCCTCGCGCTAATCCTCGTCCAACTCACCCTAATCCGATCCTGATCAGCACCGCCGCCGTCGCTCGCTCCTCTAACTTCGCCGCCGCAAGTTCGCCGTCAAGACGCGGGTGTGCGAGATGGCCACACAGCCGTCTCAGCCTCCGTTAGACGACACGCTCCCGCGGGGTTTCCTGCGGTTGAGACGTTGTTGAAGACAACACAGCAGCCTGGTCTACTCGCCCGCATCCTACATCGATTCACGCACGCCCTCCCTCGCCGACATTACGATCTTCTGCTCCAACTTCATGGTGTAAGTACGCCGTCCACTGAAGGCGCCATCCCTGACCAAGCGCCGAGCTTACAGATTTTACAAGACGACGTCGTTCTGGAGGCCAGCTCTCAAGACCTAGCATCGGGTACAAGGTCTCTACGGTACGTCGATCGTGCGCCCATCTGCACATGGAGGCAGCCCCGTCTCACTTAACTGTCATGGCCGCTGTCTCAGGTCCCTCTGCCGCCCGACTTAGGCATTCAGCCAGTGAGCTCGTGGACAACAGCGGTTGTCCGCTTTCTTCGTAAGTCTTTGCGCCGGCAATGTTTGCTTACACTACTAAGCGACCTGAAACAGTTCGGACCAGCGCGCTTCGTTTGTTCGCTCTGCGGTGTCGGTGACATTTCCCGGTTTGTCCATGCGGTGCCAGCAGTGCGGCGAGCCCGACACGATGAGAGCGTGGGAGAGGGTTTAGGGGTTCAACGTTCAACAGTGAGTCGCAGCGCCGTTTCGTCTAACGCAGAAGATTCATCGTTTGACGACCAGGAAGGCGAGCTCGATCAAGATTCATCGGTGGAGGAACAGGCAAGCGAGCTCAATCCGTGACACACCGCGGCTGGATCGTTATTCCACGGCGAGCCAGCACTGCTGTGGCAACAGCCCGACGCGCTGATGCGCTGTTTCCCTTCTCCGGTCCCGCATGTAGTCTACGTAGTTCTACCGAGCCTAGATTGTGTCTGTGAGATTGTATCTGAGGCGTCACTGCGCCGTTCGCCCCTTAGTGCCTAGGAAGTAGCCTCGTTTGTAGCGTCTGTAACCCCCCTGTATGCTCCACTTGCCGCGACCGAACCTTTCCTGAATACGATCACTTGCGCCTGTAGAAGGCGGCCACTCATGAGCGGAACTCGTCGACGCATCAAACGTCCTCATGCCCACGTCGACGACATCCTCCCTCCTGCAGTCGCCATCACTCAAGCGGTCGTTGTCGAGCGAGAAGGTCCTGCCCAATACTCAGTACCTTTGACGCACCGTGAAGACGACTCTCCTGCGAAGAAGAAACCACGTCTCGCAAGCCCTCCCGCACAAGGCCCGAGCAAACCTCTGTCAGCGAACCCACAGGCGAGCAGCGGGACACCCGGTGCTTCGTCGAAATCAGGGGAGAAGCGTACGGTCAAAGTACGTTGATCGCCCGTTTCAAGACGTACTTGCAACTCACGTCTCTCACCACAGAATGGCATCTCGAAGACCTTGGAAGAGTGGAAGCCGCGATTCTCCCGTATCCTCGACGACATCCTCGCCGCCGAGGTCCCTTCAGGGATAGGCTCGCAGTGCGCTTGCGGAAAGGCACAAGCGACGGTGCGGTGCCGGGACTGCCTGCAGGCGCCCCTGCAATGCTGCGCATGCCTCGTCTCGTCGCACGTCCGCAACCCCTTCCATTGGATCGACAAGTGGACCGGCCGCTTCCTTGAGAAGGAGGACCTCAGCAATATCGGCTTGGTCGTTCATTTGGGCCATAACGGTGAACCCTGTCGGTATCTTCGTGCCAGCTCGACCCCCATCACCTACACGATTACTCATACCAACGTATACATCGCGTACGCTCCACGAATGTCATTGTCCCTACAACCGATACAGTGTCTCAGCTCCTCCGTGCCGCCTCTTCCCCGACCTGGAGCGCCCGGAAAGCGCGTTCACTTCGACGTGCTCAGCATGGACCTTCATTTCCTGGCGTCAAAGAAAGGTGCTAGACTTCTTCGAGCCTTGCGTCGCTCACGAAACTCGGCACACGCCTGTCAAGGTGAGCTGCTTATCCTCCGATTCTCATTACTTGACGATTTCAGAGCCGATATGCGAACCAACTCTAGGACCATCTGCAACACCTGGCGCGGAGAAAAGGCCGGTCTCCATCATGGCCTCGAACTTCCCAATCGACGCCCTCTCGACGGTCCATGTTTGCATGCCCATGGCCGAACTTCAACATGCCCGCAAATGAAAGATACTCCGCGAATCTCGCGTAAGTACACAAACCGACGATGTATACACTCATCATTCATATTCACAGATATATCCACGCTGCGAGCTCGAGGCGACGGCAACCATGGCCTTCAGAAAAAGCGCAACGGACACCCGATGTAGTTTGTGGAAGGAAAGGGTACTTGCGACCCAATGAAGATGAAGACGTACCTTGACGAGATCGCCTCCGAGCCAGCGGTGAGTACAATCGTCCTTCTCGCTGCCGCGAACTTACTGTTAGCCCGAGACCTGCAGTGGTTCAAAGTCGACGCCCCAACGCCAGGCAAGTTCCGCAACTTGAGGTCACGGTCGTAGCGGTGATATCATACGCATGGGTGCTTCCGGCCGGGGCCATGGTGCCCCAGAAAGGCGAACGGTAAGTCATATCCTCCATGTACCAAGTAATAACGACAAACTAGATATGACATATGGATTTTGCGCTCGCAGGAGCCCTCGAGGGTCTCGACGAACTCCTGCACTTTATATTCACGTACGATGTCGTCTGCATATACGGCGTGAACCTACGCAAACGCTTCGGTGAGCGGTTTCCGCATCTGGTTCCTCTCCTCGAGCGCATGCAGCTGCTGTTACCGAAGCTCCACATGCTCGCGCACAAGGAGCTTTGTCAGATTGTGTACGCCCTCTGCTACTCGTGGGTGCGGGTCTTTCACACGGAGAGAGCGTCGAGCATCCGTGGGCGGAGCACAACCAGGTCGGACTCAGCACTCGTGAGATGGGTCCCGGACACCGCCAC